>NC_045739.1:9347843-9368447 GCF_008692095.1 Etheostoma spectabile
TAGGGTACGCCTGGGACCTATACATGCCTAATGATGAAATGTCAGAGTGAGGGGGCTGCCCATGAGCAGTTATGGGTTTGGTTCCTTGATCAATGGCACCTTGGTAATGCCCAGGAGGTGAACTGGCAACTCTTCAGCTGTTAGAACACACTCTGTATTTGGTCTGCACGGAGAGTTGAACCAGGGACCCTCCGGTTCCAAAGCCAAGTCGCTACGGATTGAGCTACTGCGGGCTCCGAATTTGTCTCAAAGCTTCCAGTTTATTGTTTTATCTGTGCAGCTTCAGTACCAGACACAGAACAAATGTGCTCTTGATAAAGGCCTGTCCTAATGTGGGAAAACCTAAATAAAGACTTTGTTTCGGTTGACACAGCAACCCACATTTTTAGTGTCATGATTCATCGCCTTTGCAGTAATCTGCATCTGTTCTTACATTTTTATATTTTTTTGCACACATCCCAATGCTTGTTGTTATTTCCTCAGTAACGTTTAACAAACTTGCACAGCTGAAACAGTAACATGTGAAGACATTTGCCATTTCCTTAAAGCCCCTGACACACCAACCAGACGGCCAACCCTCGGCAGAAAAGGCAGATGGACTGATCAGTCTCCCCAAGTTGGTCAAAAAAGTCTCCATAACAAGACGTCTCCATAACAGCAGGCAGCGCTAATCTTTATTGTCGTCCAAAAATGAAAGCCCGCAGCTGATTGGACGAACGCATCACATGGGTCTGGTTTCTCCGGATATTCAAAGTCAGACTGTCATGGCAGCTTGTTCAGAATACAATCTCATGTTTTACTTAAATAGTTCACCAAAGTCTGTTTCTGAAAACATTTTAAGGGAGAAATAGGTTACATACAGTTGCTGAATCTGTCTTCATTTCAGATCGACAACATTCAGTATAAAAGATTTTTGTCAGATTTTGAGAGACTCTAGTCACGCTCATCCTGCTTCTCGTTTCCGGGTTTGCACTCCACCAATCATTTTGGTCATTTGAGTCTGACTGCCGGGAGTGCCCGCCTTCCGACCAAGCCTGTCAGGCCGGCCAAATTAAAGGCCAACGGCCCCTCGGGACCACTCCGGACAGACTCGAGTCACTGACCTTGCCAGACTTTCCTGCCTATTATCGGGGTGGTGTGTCACGGCCCTTAAAGATACTTCCTAGGTGCTACATATTTTTGGGGACTGTTAGCACAGCTATTTTTGAGTGATTGGTGTGTGTGTGTATGTGTATGTCTGTTTGTGTGTGTGTGTGTGTGTGTGTGTGTGTGTGTGTGTGTGTGTGTGTGTGTGTGTGTGTGTGTGTGTGTGTCAGCCTCTTACACATGGACCTACTGGGACCACCCTAGCAGATGCTTCATGTACAGAATTATGCATTTAGGGCAGAGAAATAGGTCTGAACCTGGGGAGTTTAGGAGAATTACAGAATGAGACCAGAAAGGACTAAAGCCATCAGTGAGACGCCCCGTTGTGATCTCTCACTAAACTCTTGGCCTGTATGTTAATCTGTCAAAGAAGGAGAGATGAAAAAAGAAAGGAAAGAAAGTAAGGAAGAAAGGGAGAGAAGATGCACCAATGCCCTGTTACCATCTCCCTTGCACTTTTCCCCTCTTTAAGTATTCATTAAACTGAGGCAGACGTTTCTAAAGGCAGCGTGGACAGTAATCATTACCTCCTGCCTCTCATCTACTTAAATCACTGATAATCATATCTTTCTCTCTAAAATGAAAAAAACAACAGGAAAATGGATTGTTGACTTACTTAATACACTTTTACCCTGCTCCATCAGTTTCTCTTTCTCAACCACATTTTTTCTTCACAAACCATAAGCAGCAGCGCTGGCAGTCCTCCACTGACACACATGGATGAATCCAGTTCTGGATGAAGTTTTTCATTCTCAGATTGAACATTCTTGAGGTTCCCACATGGCAGCAGCTCATGGTATAACCCAACATGACTAATTTGAAACAAAATATTGCGTGCACGCTCAATATGTGCTTTTGAGTGTGTGTTTTCTCCGGTGGCAGGTGTTTGTTTCAAAGTGTCTAAGAGTGCTGTCCTGCAGGGATGATCTCTAAATGTGTGTGTTTGTGTGTGTGTGTGTGTGTGTGTGTGTGTGTGTGTGTGTTTGTGTGTTCTTATAGGCCACTTCAATTCGTAATCTCCAATGAGTAACATGAGAGATGTCCTCTAAGTAGGCTGCGTTTTTGTGTGTGTGTGTGTGTGTGTGTGTGTTTAACCTGGCACCTGATTGAAGTATTTCATAAAAAAATCACGTTGAAAATGCACATAGGAATAAACTGTTGACTCTATGACAACATCATATTTCATGTGTACTTGACAGGAATGATAAAAAGATGCTGATTGGAAATTACAAAAACAATAAAAAAGGTACAAAAGTTTCCCGGAACTGCAGTGTACTTCTCACATGCCAAAATTGTGGCCTTTCTTAAAAAAAAAAAAACGTATTCTCTAACTTACAATAACAAGCTATTACCTATTTTCATACCATTACCTAATAGCTATTACCATACCCCTGCCAGGCCAGACAATTTTTTTATGCCAAGAATAACACCAAATATCCACTGTGTTTTCCCCATAGTCGGGGCTGACAGATTCTGTGTTGTATTTTTAGCTGAGCTAGACCAGAGAATATTTGGTTTAAAGAGTCAGATGATGCTGTTTTGCCCAAATTTTTCTCCGTAAAGCTTGCTGGTAGTGATGTTATGTAGCGTTTTATGTGGAGTGAGCAATGCGCCGGACTCAGTTAAAAATAGCCTTTGAAATGCTCCATTTCTTGTAAAGAAATAACAGGAGTAACAGACAGACCAGTATTAAAAGTGAAGTATTGATGCTGAGCAGAAGATCCAATTCATGTCGATGTAAGTGAATGAAGAGTGTTTTATGTGGATTTGAAACTTTAAAGTGTTAAATTGAGAACGGAATAAAATGCAGAGGTGATAACACCTCTAATCACAATTTTCTAGAGTCCAAGGCCACGTCCAACCAAGAAAGTAATGAGTGGAAGCAGAAGAGAGAGAGAGAGAGAGAGAGAGAGAGAGAGAGAGAATGAGAGAGAAATGGTTGGGGAGCAGAGACAGAATCTAAATATACCAGCTGAGGGCGGTGGAGAGGAGAAAAAGCATTGGTCCAATGAAAATCACAGTTTGATGAAAAATTAAAATCCGAGGCACAGGAGAGAGGAGAGCAGAGAGCGAAAGAAGGAGGAATGGAAGGGAGGGAGAGAAAGTGCTTTTATCGCTGGTCACTTTTACCTGTCTGTCTGGAAGATGGACGGATGAAATCAGACCTCTATTAAAATGCACTGGAAAAGTAGAACCTGCATTCTTTCTCTGACAGTGAGTTCAGAAACAAGGAAGCTTAGCTGCATCCTTTTTCCTTCACAGCCCAGGAAGATATCCTAAAGCAGTGGTTTTCAAGCTTTTTTCAATGATGAAGCCCCTTTTATTAAGCCATGCACCTAACGAGCGCAAATGATTTTTATAAGAAAGAAAAGTCTATCTAAAGAGAAACAATACAATAAATCAATCCAATACAGGGATAGATTTACTAAACAACAGCCTATAACCTGAAAAACATGTAAACGCTAATGAAAAAGGCAAAAAAACTTGGAAAAAGACGGTACAAAGAAGGAAGTCAGGCAAGAATAGGTCGAAAATACTAACAAAAAATATAACTATAACTAAAACACTAAAACACAGTAGAAAGAAGGAACAAGGGCGACAGAAGTGACAAAAAAAATGAACAAAAAAAAAACTTCAAAAAAAGTGACAAAATCTTTGAAAAAAGCAAAAAAGAAAGACCGACAGTAGAAAAAAGTAAAGAAGAACGGCAACAACAAGTAAACACAAACAACAAAACTTTCCAAAACGGTGGCAAACTTCAAAAACAACGACAAAAACTTTGATAAAACTGAAAAACTAAAAAATAGACACTAGAAGTAACTACAGCCTTGTAATTGAAAAACATTTTGCAAAAAATCTTACATACCCCCTGCAGTCCTCCAAAGTACCCCTAGGGGTACACATACCCCCATTTGAGAAACACTGTCCTAAAGCATCTGAGCAACTACTGTTTTTGTACTCTTTGATGAGACTTTTATTGAACTACCTCAATTCCTAGTGTTGCTCGTTCAGCAAAACCATCAGAAAAAAATGTTTTGTTTTTCTGGTTGTCTGGTTGTTCTTACTCTCTGCAGAACAACCATTACATTTGTCAACAAAAGCTTATGGGACGGATTTCCACTTTGCTAGTAGTTAGATAATCCCAGCCATGAGGCAACAAAAGTTTTAAAACTGGATTGCAATTGAATTAAAGGAGCCATTTCTTCCCCCTTGGATTATTTTTTCGTCGGTGCTCTCCCATGCCTGACGCTACCCTCTCTCCCTGCGTCAGGGACCACACAGTGGAAGCCATTTGCATTTTGCTTTAATATAACTCTAAAGCTTCAAGAGATCCCTACTTTGCATTTGTTTATTTAGTTCAAAGTGTTTTTTTCTGTTATTGCCCAAGAACCTTGCAGAAAATTGAAGTGTAGTCAAAATGTGATAGATAAATATGAGAGTGGTGGGCTGTATATTCTATGGAGAGAGGGGACTTTGATGTTGTTTTTGCAGTGTTAAGCCAATTTATAGCTAGCGTGTAGCTCGCGCCTGTAGGTGAGGGTTGGCAATTCTCTTTTTCTTTTATTGTCTGATGTTGTTGGACTTGTGGGTGATAGAAAGGCTCAGACAACATGACTGCATTTACCACCTGGATCAGCACTGTCAGCAGACACACTCTGCATTTGTTTCCGTATGTATGTGTGTGTATTTGTGTGTGTTTGACCTGGGGATGTTTTAGGGGTGGCTGTGTCGTGTGTAGACAATGAATCTGTAGTGACATCAGGATTTTTTTTGCGGTACAGTGGTTCTCCAGGTTAGCACCGAGAACGGCAGACAGACAGAGCAAAGAGAGAGGGGGAGATAAATGGAGTGTGACACCCTTGGGTCGAATCAAGCTTAAGGGATGTGTTGGGGACACGCATGTAGCAGCAGGCAAAAGCTGATTTGAAAGATGGGAATGTCAAGTTAGTGATGTGCACTCTGCGAAAGTCATAGAATACAACAAGTGAAAGAGTGATAAGAAGCTGAGGATTGTTGGAGGAGAGAGCCAAAAGCATTTCCCAATCCTTATTCTCTCTCCCTTTTCTTTTCAACCTCCTCCCTAATGCCCCCTCAACTCACACACCCCCACCCCCACCCCTGAACACACACACACACACACACACACACACACACACACACACTGACACACACACACACAGAGATTGCACAATGCTTGTTAAATTGGAGGCTTAATTTGGAGCCTCTGGTTTTCTCCACAGGTCACATGGAGTGAGTTTATCCACAAAGGCCAAACTGTGGATTTCATTAATGAAACACACATGAGACACACTCTCATGTGTACATACACACACATACACTCCTGGCAGGATCAGGGAGGCCTAATCAAGCCAAAAACCCCCGAGGTTGCAATTAGGTTTGGAGAGCCACAGTTCTAACTCAGGCTACAAAACAAACCCACCCATTAAGTCCTAAGAATACATAGATTTCCTCTGACAAATCATCATAGTGTGGTGTTCCATTCATTCACATTAATATAATTCAGTGCTGTGTGCCAACTTAGCCACTACACCATGTACCACTGCAGAAATAGGTGAAAGAAACACACATACACAACTGCAACCTTTCCTGGCTTATTTCCTTCTACTATAGCAAGTATAGTATCCTCTTATTCAAGGTACCTGAGGTTTTGACCATTAAAGTTGACCTGTTTGGTACAAATAGCTGTGTGGGTGCGTGTGTGTGTATGTGTGTGTGTGTGTGTGTGTGTGTGTGTGTGTGTGTGTGTGTGTGTGTGTGTGTGTGTCTCGTCCAGTTTGAGCAAAATGTAACTTTGCTTAAAAATATTTAGAAATATCAGCTATTTTCTTTCCAAAACCATCAATCCAACATTCACCCTCCCTTCCACTTCCTTGATTGATCAGCTGTGTGGAGTTGAGAAAAGTGCCATGTTTTGAACTTCTTTCTCTAACACTTTTCCGGAGGAGACTGTCTGAAAATGTGCACCTGGACTGACAGTCTGACGTTGCCATCCCGAGAGCCATCCAGCTTCAGCGTAGCTAAAAGACTCTAACAGTGAGTTAGACTAACCATCTGGTTGGGTTTTCTCCAGCTCCAGTACATTCAAAAGATGTAATCTACTGATTGATGTGGAAAAAGTAACAAGCTGTAAAATATTTGGAACTAACAACCAATGTGCCAGCCAAGTAATTCTTATACTGACACAAAACTCCTTTTGTGGCCTTATTGATAACCTTTTGTTTCCTTTCCTCTCCTCCATCCTTCCATAGTTCTCTTTGGTTCTTCACTTTCCTTCTATGCACTTGTCCCCTTTCATCTTTCCTTTCTACCATCTCCGTCACCTTTCATTTCCTTTCTGCTACCCTCTTGACAATATCTTCCATTTTCTTTTGATACCACTACTTTGAATAGCACAGCAAGCTACGGTGAGTATCCTGATGACCTTAGCCACAGTGCCAGTCGGTCAGAGATAGTTATCTCTCTGTTAAATTTTTAGGATGAATAAGTTCCATATCTATTATTGCTAATTCTTAGTGATACAAATGTTCATCTCATGCACAAAGACAGAGAAACATACACAAACACGATAACAGCTTGTAGGGATCAGTGGCTTCACCACTAATTGGTGTAGAAGTCGTTTCTCACATTTAATGATAACATTAAACCCAACACAATATAACACAATGTAGCACTGGAAACATTTTAGATTGCTTTCACACCAGAAGTTCTGTACATTTGGAAAAGAAACCACTTAAACATTGTTATCTTTTAGTTCAGGTCCAGAAGGTCATGTTGGATTTTCACAAACCAACCAAGAGGAGTACATGTTAAAATTCTACTTTCAAAAGACACTATGGTTGGTCTGTTTCCTTTCAGACAACAAATGCAGAGCACCCATAGACTGTAAAAATAGTGGATGTAGCATACGTGACGTCACCCATTGGTTTGTGGACTGTCATTTTGAAGTGTCGCCATCTTGGTTTTTTTGCAACTGGATGTGAGGACTTTTCAAGCGGGAGTGAAGCTGGGGAGGATGACGCAGCCAAGCCAATGTTGTTTTATTGTTACAGTGGTCCTGTCCTAAGCTAAACGCTTAAGGGGGAAAGTTGATGATTGTCCACCCTTCTAAAGTGAGTCATCCAGTGGAGATTGACCGGCGGGTAAATGCGGACCTCCAGGGACCGCCGCCATTCATCTGCATGTACAGTAGTACAGAAACTTTCCCTTAAATTACCAGCTTACACTTGGTTGGCATAATACTTCACAAGACATTTTAGGCAAATCAAAGTTTCAAGCTATTTTAATATACACAGTGCCATTGATATGCATTGTTAAGCTTGACAGGTCTTGACAGGTTGCCACACCCCTAAAGCATCCTTTGCTTTATTGTCAATTTCGAAATAAATGGGACTATAATTTACCAAATGAACACAATGCTGTATTGAAGACGACTTGAAACTAGCAATAAAGGCCATACACTCATTATGAAAATGTTTACTGAGGTAGTAATAAATCAAGTGAGAAGAAGACTTCTATAGAAAGTTTTTTTTTTGCAACCAGTGGAGTCACCCTCTGATGGAAATTAGATAGAATGCAGAACGGTGCAGGTGCAGGTTTTGAAAGCTTTCAAACCAGACCAATTGAACACAGAGCACTAAATGCACCAGAGTTTGTTTTAACCAAACCAATCAAATAAAGTGTGAAAGTACCCTCAAAGTCCCTTATACTCTAGCGGTGCATCCTGCTGCCTCAAAACAATTTACTCTCAAACACAAATTGCTTTACTGACACAGATTTAAACCATTTCTCAACATTAAAAACCACAGATACAGGTTTTCTGTAAGTAATAATGTGGTCACACTATACATCTTCTGACAGCAAACCCACTTCATGTTAATTGTCACAGAAACTGATAGAAAGAGAACAGGCATCCCATTTTCCAAATGGTGCATATCTCATGGAATGGAAACTCCTTGAATATTAATGTATTTCCACTACATTTTTCTCATTGACCGTTGGGAGATCAACCAGAGCTCATATGCCCGTGAGATGTCTGTCCGGCTTTAGCTGAGATGCATTCAAACGTGCACACGCGCACAAATACAAACTGTAGATATGGAGGAGAAGCTGATCAGCCGCATAGTGCAGGGAAGGCATTCCAATGGGACTAATTAAAGGGATGGAACAGACTGCAGAACTCATCGGAGACCATCACTTTTTCTCCAACTCTCTCTCTTTCTCCTCTAGCTCCTGCTTTCTCTCTTGCTCCTATGTGTTTGGTTAATGAAAGCTACATTATCAAGGGTTATAGAATCCAATTCTGCTATCTAACCCCTTTTCCTACAAGCAGATATGCTCTAAGTAGTTGTCGTCTACAGTACCTGAAGGGGCTGCATGCAGACATTTTCTCAACATGTATGCATGGGAACAGCATGCAGTCAGATGTAATCAAGTGTGAACACAATCATTTTTAAGTAGTCAGCATGCAATCAGTTTTCAAATAGTTATTTTGTTTTATCAAAAAAAAGTGTCTGTGAGTTTGTGCAGAATGAGTCACCATCGGCTGCTGAGTTTGATACTGATGGCGAGTCAAGCTGTTTAGATGCTATTGATCAGAACCTTGTGTTCCTGAGCAGACAGACAGACAGACAGACACACACACACACACACACACACACTCAATCCATCCGCCTTCTTTTTCTCTCTCTCTTTTCCTGCTCCTTTCTGAATCCATTTCTATATCGCACACCCACTCATTTCTGCGGCAGACAGACCAAACAACCAGCCAAAATAAAGTGGCACTGCATCATCACAAACACTGCTGTGTGTCTAAATGAGCTGGAGAGAAAGCAGGCCGCGTCTCTGCTTTGTCTCCTAATTATTTACTACTAGCAGAGCATAGGTGTGGACAGGAGGAAGAGGAGGAGGGAGGGTGGGAGGCGAGGATATAGGAGTGAGGATGAATGTGAGAAAAGACAAAAAACGACAATAACGCGTATATGTATATTATTCTATGTGTGTTTGATTCCTTCTAACCAGAGAAAGCCTTGGCTCAGCTGTCTGGCTTTGCAGCTTCTCCCAGCTCTAAAAATGCATGGCTGCATAGTCAGATGACTCACACACACCCAGAACTCAAGCTGGGCTTAACAGACACACACACACACACACACAAACACGAACACGTGCACAAATAAACAGAGCAGCACATACTGAGACCCAACCAGGCATGTGTATAATCTCATCTGCACTGAGTTAATCTGCACAGACTCTCACAAAAACCTGGAATGTTTGTTTTGTTTTACCTACATCATCACATCTGCTCAAAAGTATTTCACACATTTTTTTCCTTCGCTACACCTTGCTGGCTCACTGGAAAAGTAAATCAACCACTAAAAAAAATTATTGAAAGGGTGACGTCACACTAAATCCACTTTTTGAGTTATTATATCACACTTCCTAGTCTAGTGTGCATTGTAATGACAGCCTAATTCTTTTCTCGAAATAAAAATGACTAATGCTGCAAGCAACAACAAAAAAAGAAAAGTACAAGGCAACATCATTTTCACACCAATCTGGGCTTCACATCAAGAAATCTAAAGACAAAAATCCACTCTTGGAGGTGCAAAGTCAAAGACATCAATACGCAATACAGAGTAGTAGTATTAATTGTTTATAGAGTAGAACTCAAGTGTTCCCTACAAATCTACATCCTACCAACTACTCAAATGTACCCAATTCCTGTTTATTTTCATGTTGACATGGCATGTTCAAGCTAAAAAGGGTTGTAAAGTTTCTCCTAATTTTGTCTCTTAGTCTCACATGTTTGCTTTTGCTTCAAGAACCACCTGCAGTTATGTATTCACACTTGTTTGAATGCCTTCCAATATTCCATCCATATTCTGTATAGTAATTATATTCAAAATGTGCATTATTCCATCTATCTTCTCTCCCCAAGGATCATCTTTCTCCTCGCACCAACACACACACACCCACACCACACACACACACACACACACACACACACACACACACACTTACATCTTCCTCATAGCAGTAAATAGGATGGTTTTGAGACATTAGTCAGAGTTATGGGGGGCACCTGGCCACTATAGCAAAATGTTATAGGGCCCATAGGCTGATGATACCACTTTCTCCCTATTTGTGATACACATCCTGGACACACAAACAAACAAAAACAAACACACACACACACACACACACACACAGACACACACTTAGCTTATTGACAAAACACAGTTTCCCTGGTGGCGAAAGACAGTGTGTTTGTCTGTTGTGCCGGTTTCCGTCCTACTCAGTGCTCAGAATACCAAGTGCTTTAATCATATGCGTCCCTGCTCACCACTTCGATGCAAAGACCTGCCAGCATTTGCACAAAGAGAGAGACATGATCAAAAGATTGTGTGTATTTTAGTGTTTATTCATCATTGTTTGCATCCTATACCTGAAGTAATATAATGAACAAATAAAATCCATTATTAAAAGTGCTATGCTGACTAATAATAATGTTTTTATTTATTAGTCAATTCTTGTTTGGTTTAGTTTTTTTTATTAGACTGTTTTTATTAGCCTTTTGTTCTTTTATTATAAAAGTCCATTACTGTTTTCATTAAAAGGTTTATTGTCTTGTTTTTGAATTTTTGTGTGCATCAGACAGACATTTGTCAGACCTGAGAAGGGTTGTAAAAGCTTTTCACTGCTTTGGTTTGGATTACAGTACTCTTTACTCTCAACATATGCTGTCTCTATGTTACTATCCAAATATACAAACACGTACACAGTAGTTAATCACTGGACAGCAACAATGTAGACCATATCCACAGAACTTGGCTCATCTTTGTTTTTGACATTGTTTTCCTGTTCGCTGCCAAGATAGAGAATTAAACAGAGAGTTTCCAAAAAACTACAAGTAATGATAGTCTCGTAACTTCCTCCCCCTGTTTCTCTCTCCATCTCTCTCTGAGTCAACATCTCCCCTTCTGTTTTGAATGTATTTGCAGTAAACAATAATTTTCTCTTTGTAATATTCTTTTCTGCATTGTAGGGTGTGTGTGTAATGTCTATGTGTTTTATCTTGGACAGTTGTCAAAGGTTTAAATATTTGTGCTTTAATAAGACAAAAGAGTCTACAGCCAAGCTATTGGCTCTGTGAAATTGAGCTTAATGTTTACTATGTTAACAGTCTTAGTTCAGTGTGTTACAATGCTAACATTAGATAATTAGCGCTAAACACAAGGTACATCTTAGGCCGGTGGGAATGTTATTAGTTTTTCAGGTCATTAACCAAAGAATTTTGACCTGATGATGGCGCTATATGAAAAATAATAGAATCACCAACATTACTACAATTAGATCTGGAGGGAACATGAATGAATTCATCCAACAGTCGAGATATGTCACACAAAGCCACAAATATCAAACTCCCTGTCACGCTAGAGTAAAAGTTGCTTACATTTTTAGAATCCATTTACTGGGAATTACAAATGTCTGTACCAAATACTTAATTGTGTTCCAATCAATGAAGTAGATATAGAGATATTTCACTGTCAACGGATCACCAGTCATTAGGATTTATCTTGCTAGCATGGCTAATTAAGCTGTAATAGGGACCGAAGATACAGTATCTGCATTTACACAGACCTACCACCAACAATTGACAAAAGTCATGTACAATGTACTCTTGTTTATGTGTGTTTTTGTTTCTCTCTGGCAGAATGCGGGAACGGGGTCCTAGCATTTGCGGAGTAGGTGTGTGGAGCCTACTACTGTCCCTCTGTCTGGCCTCCCTCACACAAGCACACAGGAGCCACACAGGTAGGTGGATGTATGTCCAATCATGTGTGTGTGTGTGTACAGTGTTGTAAAGTTGGAATGAATAGGCCGTGTGCCACCCGAATGCAGAGGTCGGATTCACAATAAAATACAAGACCACAGAGGCTGGTTGCCAGAGAGAACACACAACAAGTTCTTTAATAAAAGGAAAGGGAATATGAGTAATCCAACAAGAAAGGTCTTTTCAGTTCAGGGGCTTTCACGTTTTTGCAGTCCCCATCAAAGAGGGGCGTCTTTCCAAAATGCCTGTAGGTTACAGCGCACATAGCGAGCATTAAGCCTTATGGATTAGAAATCCCTGGCTGCTTGATACCCCTCCCATGTAAGCCAAGTGACTGAGTCACTAGCATGATTGAGCCCAGAGGCCTCTTACTGCTTTCCAGTTCATTTCTCATGTGAAGGTTGGGTATCTTCGCCTCTCGGCTTTACAATGATCACCTGTGTGTGACACTAAAAATACCTTCCTTTGGGAAAAACAGCTTTCAGAGAGATGTAACTGCTACCTGTGTATGAATACAAGCTTGTTATGTGCCAGAGGTTGTGCTGTTTACTTACATACAGTTCTGAGTTGGAAGTATGAATATGTACGCCAATGCGTATCTACGTATGTGAAGCTTTTAATGTTTTGATGCAGTAACTGTAAATAATTTGACAGTTTAAAAGGTAACCCTCGCTATAACCAATGCTATCCAATACAATAAACGTAGAATAAATGCAATCTTCATGAAACTTACACTCAGTGGCCAATTTATTAGGTATACCTTTTTACAGTCCATTCAAATACAACTGATGGTATTGTACTGGACTGCATTAAATTCAGAGGTGTTTCTAATATTCTGCCCCTCTCTTGTATGTAAATATGGAGGATAAAAAATCACCACCTCTCATTCATTTTACTTGTAAATGAAGAAAAAGAGTTTAAAATGAATTTGTTGTGGGACAGGGAGCCAGTGGAGGTGTCATTACATTATACTGTACTAAAAGATATTTCAAATATTTTGTCAAACCATATTATGGAGGTGGATAAAATCAATCTAACTGTCTTTTGATTAAAAAATTATCAAAAACCCATTAACCCGTTAATTACATGAGCCAAAATTGCACCTGAATCCATGTGGTCCTTCTCCAAGTCACTTTTGCAACAAAGATGCAGAAACGTTACAGACATGGTCAATAAGCCAGTAAATGATATTTGAACCCTGCTCCTTCAGATTTGTGGAGCAAAAAGAAGACAGAACCGGGGATGTGACTAACATGCTAAAAAACATATCTGACCAAAATAATAAGTAATGGACAATGACAAATAACCTAAGGAGAGGACCAAAAAGTGATGAAGTGGATCTTGTCTTTGGTTTAACTACATATGAAAGGCAGTGATGGCCTGGAAATGTTAAGTTCCGCCTTTGGCTTTCATGTTGTGATAAAGTGGTGTGCACTAGCTGCCCTTCATCTGAACTGGTTGTCTTTTTCATTGTCTTTGTCATTGACAACGTCACTGATGGCAAAGATATTTATACTACAGTCAGTGAATTGTTTGTCTCAACATCTGCCTTGGACTGATGTTCCATTAGTGGATGACTCAAAGGGAAATTGATTGATGAGTTTGAGCCTCTTTTTTTAATTCTTTAGAAAGAACGCAGCATCTCAGACGCATCATGAGCGTGTCCTTCGGCATTCTTTTGTTGTTATCACTACTCGGAGACAACAAGTGTGTGAAAAGTATGTGTGTCCTTGCTGAAATGCGAGTACCTACAACCACATCTTTGTGAGTGTGTGTGTGTGTGTGTGTGTGTGTGTGTGTGTGTCTGTGTGTGTGTTTTCTGTTTGTGTGTAAGATTTTCTCTGCTGGTGGCTTACTGCCAAGCATTATCTTCTCCTCTCAGAGAGAGATTTTTGACAAGGCAAGGACAAACTTTTTTTTATAAATGAAAGGATAGCGAAAAGACATAAAGAAAGGACAGAGATGCTCTCTTATTGTTGTGCATCATCAGGCTTTTAGTGAAGTGCTGAGGTCTGCACAAAGCAACGAAAACACTAAAACTACCGACTGAGAGACATGAATGCCAAAGTCACAAGATTTGAAAAAGTTTAGCAGTTTTGCCTTTGTGTCATTGAAGACTGTGTCATGGTTATTTTGTCATACTATCCTCTGAAATAGTGGCAGTAATGCTGGTGTCAGTATTTTAGTCTGACACAGTTTTGTGTGTGTGATTGGGCCTGTGTTCTGTTAATGGGTGATTGATTGTAGAGTAAGTTGTAATTAGGGAGTTACAGCCTTATCCAGTTGCAAGTTGTCTGAGTCTGAAAAAAAAGACAAGTAATCAGATAATTACTAAATACAATCCCTTAGGTCACTCCAAGGTTGATGCTCACACACACCACACACACACATGCAAACACGCACGCACGCACGCTTGCACGCACACACACACACACGGCATGTAAGTAAAACTTAATTGTAACATAATTGGGCTGCGGGACTGACTTCAGTCATTCAATTCAGCTTTCTGAAAATGGTAGCATACTGCATGACTTGACATGACTTGCTGCCATTACATTCTCTCTCCTTTTTTCCTTCCTATAACTTCACTCTGTTTGTAGCTGTGATAATACCAAATATATTGAGTATGTGCATTAGGGCTGGGTGATATATTGAATTCATTCAGTTGAATATTATATGAAAATCGAGGTACTATTAAGACGCACAAAATATTGTAGTTTTAGTTAAAACGTAATGTAGATGATAGCGGTCTCCATAATTTCTCCTGAGTCACTACAATCTGTGAAGTGAATAGTTACAATATGTGTGCATCTGCCGCAGATTATTAAACTGTTGTGACTCCAGGTGTCTAATTGACAGGAATAGACTGAAAAAAGACACCGATCTGAGCTCAGTTTGCATGTTATCTCTTGGTAAGAGGGGAATCCAAACAGCTGACTGCAGATATCCTGATTTTAAGAAACCCAAAAAACAAAAGCAAATTAATTGTGAGCCGATTTTAATGATCTGTCTGTGCAAAAAACTGATGATTATTGTCCATGCTAATTTAACTGACAGCCAATAGCTGTATATTAACCTGTATTTCTTTTTATATGCAACGGTCTTGCAGGTGGTTCAGATCTATTATTGTTGTTGCTCGTATTTCACATGTATTCCTAAATACATCCAGTATGTTTCAATCATGTTTTAGTGTTCCTGCATTTTGCAGGGGAAAATGATTATTTTTTATGTTGTGTGTATGTTTGTGTGTGTGTGATCTTGCCACCAGCTCAAGAGGCAAGTGCTGACAAGACAGCTGTGGCAACCTCAGGAGGAAAATGTCGAGGGGGCTGAGAAGTGGCAAAAGAAGTCTCAGCATGTGTATGTGTGTGTGTGCGTGCCTGCCTAGCTTCTGCTCACCTTTTGTTCTTCAGATTTTTATCTCTCAGGCCAGAACAGAAAAAGATGCCTCTCCTTTGCCGTCCATGCCTCTCCATCTGTTAAACCATCCATTCTCCTGTCTTTTTCTCTTATTCACATGATTTATCACTACAGAACAGTGTGAAAATTACTGGCTTTATACCTAGACCAGAGGGCTCTGACACTCTTAGTGGACTACAGATCTCCTGCAATGAAGAGATCTTATTTGTAGATAAGGTCTTGGCCATGGTTAAACGTCTCAGTGGATTTGCCAATAATCTTGGAAAAACTGCTTGGCTTGGATTTTGAAGTAAAGCAGAACGGCGATTATGTTGATCACTTTACCACACACTGTTGAGTCATTGATTCTCAGTCTATAGGCTGCAATTCCCATACATCGACACTGATTAGAGGCTGGTAAGAATTTAACTTACTGTGAAAGGCATTCCCTCTGCCAAGCAGGAGAAATTGAGATGTAAGGACAAATACAGTATGTATAGGTATGCTAAGATGCATGTGCTAAACCACTCTCACACAAGCTCAGAGGGACATGTGCAGTCAGTCAGGCACACACACAGGCCTGCAGTAAATGCACACAGTATGACAAACACAAACATGCAAACACGCTTACATGCTTGCCCACTCTAAGAGGCTCTGTAGTGGGATGTGCAGAGACAGGCTGTCTGCTTTCCTTAAAGGCTACTCCACAGTAAAGCTGCACTCCATGTTCGGTGTACAACATGGCTACATATGGTGAAATTGTTCATGCTGACAAGCATTCCAGCATTTTCTACCACCTTAAATGCATCAGTTAAGAGATGGAGAGAGCATGTTTATGTTCATATATGTGAAAAAGTGAAAGAATGAAATCTAAGCTAAACAATTAAGAGTTAGACATATAATAAAAATAGCAATTTTTTGTCACTTAGTCCAGTAACTCTTCATGGATAAACCACTACAGCATGCAGAGGAATTATGTTCATATTACACCTCACAATTTAGGTTGAATTTATCTTGAATGTTAATGCAGGAAGTAGTAGGGGTGTAGAGATCGGATTGGTAAGCAGGAGGTACATCCAACGCTCATTCAGGAGACGGGAGTTAATGTTCACCTTTTTATTAATAGTAACCACTATCTTCCAAGATGTAGTTTCCAATATTGAAGAAAGCAACAATTATAAAAACTTTGGCATCGAATGTAAAGAAACAATGCCAAACGAGGGTTACACGTGACCTGCAGACAATATGGCTACGTAGTGCGGTTGCTCTTGCCCTCTCCCCCCAACTTTTACAAATTATCCATCCACCTCGCATTGTTAACTTAACAACTCTTTGCCCCGAGTCTCCGTAAGCCCCGTGTATACAATGGCTGAAGATTTGAGAAGTAAAATAGGGTTTGACCTCTGAAAGACGACGAAAAGCTTTAGTCATTTAAACTAGCTATGTCGTCCATGCTAACTACTGCGATTAAAGAGCAGCAAACCTTTATTGAGAAACAGTTTGCGAAGTTTGAAGTACAACTGGACAACATGAAAACAGAAGTAACGATGAACTAAAATGAAATGAAGAAGCTGAAAATGGACCACAAAGAGCTCTCCACTCAGCTGGCTAAATCCGAGAAGTCTTTCCAAACAACATGCTGCAAACTCAAAGCAAACATCGTGGCGCTAGAGGACGGACCCCGCAGGTATAATGTTCGCATTATCAACCTGCCAGAAAAAGTTGAAAAAGGTGACGCAGCGGACTTTGTTTCATCTTCTCTCACTAAATGGTTTCCAGCCCTCAATGATGGGAAGATGGAGGTGATGCGGGTTCATTGTATAGGTCCAGAGCGCAACACCGGATCCCGCACCCTGATCTGCAAGATGCTACGTTGCACAAAACTGGGCCGCATCTTGAAGGCAGCCAGAGGCTCTTGGATAGAGGTTAGCGGCAAAGATATCCGCTTTGCTGCGGACTACAGTAACTAAACCATCAAATGGCTCCGCTCATTTTCCCAAGCGATGGAGCAAGGAAACTCGGTTTCATCCCGTTCCTGATTTACCAGTCTGAACTAAAGCTGTCCCGCGGGTCAGAAGTGCACCTCTTTGAGAACCAGGCAGAGGCTGATGACCTTGGTGCTCAGACCTGTCTGGCAGACTAACGAAGGACTCAATGTCTGGTATTGAGTACTACTACTACTACTACTAAAACGGGATCTCTAGATACGTAAAGTATTATCCCATTCAGACATAACCCACCTCAGGGCCTCCTTAAGGTAACTCTAACTCTTTAAGTTAGCTACCTGACAAAATAAGGGATGCTGTTTTTTGTTTATTATAATACTTGCTTTACGTGATTAAACTTCAAAGAGACTCAGGTATGGATGAATAATTAATCTCAAAAACACTAACTTTGATAATTCTTGGATAATTCTCATTTTGTACTGTGGCCAATTTGTGTGCGCGTTTGTAATGGCTTTCTCAGTTCAGGTGCCTAAATAGTGGGTGTTTTGTTTGTGGCTACTGTCACCTTGTTATATGTTATAATGTTAGATGTGGGTTTGTATTTTTTCTTCTTTCTTTCTCTGACAACATGGGGTTGAATATTTGGATCTCCACGTTTCTGAATATAATGTATATGCAGGAACACAACACTTTGCCCAGCCTTGTCTGTAATAATGACTATGCTACACATAACATAGCTAGTTGGAATATAAATGGTCTTGTTCATTTTAAACACTCTGATAAACAACAAACTGTTATTACTATACTTCAGCTGCGGCTACTTTCCATTTTTAAAGCCGCGGTGCCCTGGTGGTGTTAAGAAGTAGCCTAGAAGAAGCTATGGATGTGAGGATGGTTGAATTGCTTACAATAAAATTTATATATATGGACAAAAAAATTGCATTTCTATGTATTTATGACACAAATACTTTTAGCTCAGATCTCTTTGGCACAATTAGCAAGACTTTGTGACCTGCAGGACTTTTCAGTTATTATGGCGCTGACATGAACGCTGTCCTGGATCTTACTCAATAGATCTAGTGCACCATCTCAACATATTCCTTCTAAGACAGTTGCTTTCCAAGGTTTAGTTGATTTGGAATTTTTAGTTGAGTTTCAGTCTCACTGATCTATTTAGAGCTGTAAACCCTTCATTAAGACAATGTAATTTTTATTCGTACAGACACAAAACCTTTTCAAGGATAGATCATTTACTGGCTTCTGTAATGTTATACTCTGAAATTCATTCAGCTGTGATTTCTCCTAACTTTTATCTGACCATTGTGTTATCACATCACAGCTCACACTTGCCAAGACTCTAACTAAAGCCAAAAGATACTTAAAAACAATGACTGTTGTGACCATTTCAGAAATACCTTTAAAACATTTGTCTGAGAGAGAACCCTAACTCAGGAGTGGATCCTCGAGTCTTGTGGGGCGCAATTAAAGGATTTGTGACAAATACAACTACCGAATTACCTTCGCTTCTTACCTTAATCGAACAAGGCTGGGCAAAATTAACTCACTTGAAAATTGATTCTAATTGAACAACTCAGCAGGGGGATGGCACAGGGGGAGGGGGATGGCGCAGGGGGATGGCGCATCAGAGGACAGTAAAAAGAAAATTGACACAGTCAGAGTGAAGTTGAACAACAACCACATTAAATTCACAAGGATAGAAAGACTTAATATTTTAAAGGCTCGAGACCAAGTCACCTGCTCTCTGTTACTCTGCAAATTTGTGAAAAATATTCCAACAGTACAGCTATCAGCTCAGACCACAAATTGCTGACTGTTCCCAAAGAAATCAATACTGCTTTCCAAAATTTTTATGCAGACCTATACAAATCTGAAGCATCATTGGATAAAACTAAAAGTGACACCTTACAAGATTTAGAGCTCCCTACGCTCACGCAAGATGATGCACAATGCCTTGGGCAGTCACTCTAACTGACTTGAGAGGTCACCACACACTCCATATTGCTGTATGCTGATGAAATATTATTATATTTTGATAGAGCAGCCATATTATTACCTAATATTTTGGATACTTTTCACAAATTTAGCTCTCTATCTGGTTATAAAATCAATTGATTTAAATTGGCGCTTCTCCCTTTAAACTCTGAATTGAATCTGAGCTCATTACCTCAGCACATCCCCGTGGTCAAACAATTTAGATACTTGGGGGTGGACATTTTTCCTTCATTAGCTAATATTGCCAATAAAAATGTTCAGGGCGTCTATAATAAAATTGAGGCAGCTCTCAATAGATAGTCTCACTTGCCAAAATCAAGCACGTGTGTCAATTGTTAAAATGGATATTTTACCACACATACATTTATTTTCGTCAAATTGGCCTTACCACCTACAATTAATTTCTGAAGGGGGGTCCACTCTTTGGTTTCTAAATTTATTTGGGGAGGGAAACGGCCACATGTGACGTTAACAACACTAAAATGACATAAAACAGAAGGTGGTCTTTCTGTGCCTAACTTTAAACATTATTTTGGTAATTTGTACTGAGACCACTCACAGATCGGCTTAACCCCAATTCTGATCCCTGTTGGAAACCTATACAACAGAACCTAGCATCCCACACAGACTGGAGGATCTGATTTAGTCCGCTGTCCCTTTGAAACGAGCTAAGCTGCGGCTTGGTCCCATAATGAGTTTCCTCTTATCAACATGGCTTATTGCTGAGAAGGAATCTAAGAGTAGATGTAAATGGCACCTGAATAGTCCACTCTTCAACAGCCATTCCCTACTCACTGGAGGGGTCTCATTCTCATCCCCGGAATGGAGCTCTAGGAGTATACATGTTTTAGCTGATGTATATAACAAGAGCGGGCTTTGTGACTTTATTGATCTGAGACTGTCTTACCAATTGCCTGGAACATCTTTATTTCTGTACTTTCAACTATGATCATCTATGAAAGCATATGGAGTACCATGGGGTTCTCCTCTTACTACCCACTCTTTGCACTCCATTCTGTACAATAGAAGCAGAAAAAGAGGTTTTGTTTCCCAAATATATTCACTTATCCAGGATGACTCTTATAAAACCCTCCCATCAGGAACGCTACAGCAAAGGTGATTCACTGGACTGCGATAAGATTTGGTCCTCAAATGTCTTTGCTTCTAAAAACCCAGACCATCAACAGATCCATTTAATTATATCCACAAGATTTCCCTCACTCCTAGGAGAAACTTTCTCATGAAACG
>NC_045739.1:9368457-9384574 GCF_008692095.1 Etheostoma spectabile
CCAATCTGCACCCTGTGCTCAGATGAACTTATAGGCTTATACATGCATATGTATTGGGAATGCAAGGACGTGAGGCTTTTTTGGGTGAGGTCTGTGCTACTATATCTAATGTACTGGATGTCACTGCACCATGTTCTCCCGCTGTGCTACACCTGAATGATCCCTCCTCACTAAAGATGACATGTTGGAAAATACGTATGTTCTTCACAGGCGTCACTGCTGCCATTGACGCCTGTGGCGTCATCACAGGCGTCACATGCTGGAAACTTCCACATTCATACACAGGTTTATATGGGGCTATCAATGGCAAGAATGCACAGTGCTGTAGCTGTTGCTATTCTAGCGTGGCAAACAATGGCAGATAAGATTGAGAAATTGCTGTAAATACTACCTGCAAGTGCATTTTTGTTAAAACGTGACCTCTCATGTTATGTAAGAGTTTTACAGAGATCCAGGATTGAGGGGGTGGCTGTGGTGGGGGTTGCCTCTAGATCTTTTTTTTTTTTTTTTTTTTTTTTTTTTTTTTCAATTTTTTTATTTACGTCTTCTTATTTTGATTGCAATATGCCTGTATTGATGTACTCATTTAAATTTAAAAACAATAAACACAAAGAAACAGGGTTTGCAGAATATCGATGTGCTCGTCTGGTGATAGGGATGAGATGTAGTTGTGCTAAGTTGTTTTGTGGTGCTGAAGAAATGAGGTTTCCCTCTTTTACTGCAGGCATTTGAATTGTGCTTCTTTTTTGGCCATTCAGCGTTTTGCCAGTTCATGGCTGTGACATTTGAATGATGGTACCCGTCTCTATGTGGCTGTGTTTGTGTGTGTAAAGAATCCTTAGACTCTGGGCACATTGGTACTAGACACTGTTGTGTCAAGTACCAATGTTCCAGGTGCCCCGTTAAGCTCTTCCTAAGACAGTAAATAAAAAAAAATAATATTCAAAAATGCAATACACTAAAATTCTGCTGTTCTTGCCTTGTGGCAATATAAAGATAAGCTTTTGCTATTCACACAATAAAGCAGTTCATATAAACAAATATAACAGAAATTGCCTTCATTAATTGTCATAAACCTCCATTGAATATGAAGAGCATGACAAGAGATAAGAATTACAGCTAGGGTGTTAAAGTTGCAGTAAAATGGCAGTGGGATTTGATTTGATCACTCAAAAGTGAGTGTGACTTTTACAGCCCGGAGTCTTTTGGGAACCTCATTTGTCATGGGATACTACGTGCTATACTGCTGTAAGGACTGTTTGCCTCCATCCACACCTACCGCACCTGTGTTGCCAGATCAGGTGACGGGGACCGAGGGAGAAATTAATAAATTAGACTGTAAACTCGCAATCTTAGCAATGTTTTTCCAATTCATAGTAAACACACACCTCAGACCCATACTATTGTTCTGCTTGCTACTACTGTACAACTCACTAGCTAATAAAGTCAAGTGTAGTTTCACAAGAAGAGACAAGGTAAGGCAAGGCAATTTTATGTATAATGCACATTTCAGCACAAGGCAACTCAAAGTGATTAACTTAAACGTCAAACAATAAAGAGCAAAATAGGGATTTCAAAATAAAAAAAGATATTAACAAATACAAAATTGAATACCATAAAAACATAGTTCAGTATAAAAATGAATACAAGAATAAAAATCCAAGAAAAAAATTCACAGTTCCGTATTAAAATTTAATACAAAATAATATACAAGAATAAAATTCACTGTTCAGTATAAAAAATGAAAGAAAAGCAACATCAAACAGAAAGGTCTTCAGCCTTGCTTTAAAGGAGCTGGGGTGGACCTGCAGTTTTCTAGTAGCTTGTTCCAGATATGTAGAGCATATGATAAGTGAATGCTGCTTTTCCCTGTTTAGTTCTGACTCTGGGGACCACAAGCAGACCTGTCCCAGATGACCTGAGAGGTCTGGGTGATTCATAGAGCACTAACAGATCTGAAATATATTTAGGTCCTAAGCCATTTAGGGATTTATAAACCAGTATAAGTCATTGAGACACAGGAAGCCAAAGTAAAGACTTTAGAATTGGAGTGATGTGATCCACTTGTCTAATTCGTTTTTACGGAAGACCTACAAGGACGCAGTTACAGTAGTCAAGTCTACTAAAGATAAAAGCATGGACAAGTTTTTCTAAATCCTGCTGAGACATAAGTCCTCTAATCCTTGATATATTCTTAAGATAGTAGTAGGCTCACTTTGTTATTGTGTTAATGTGGCTGTTGAAATTCAGGTCTGAGTCCATCACTACAAGAAGATTTTATGCTTTGTCTGTTGTTTTTAACAGTGCCGTTTAAAGCTGAGCGCTGACATTCAATTGCTCTTCCTTTGCTCCAAAAACAACCAGTTGTTGATTTGTTCAATGCAATGAGTCAATTTATTTTCTATATTCTCCTGGCGTTAAAGTTATATATAGTTGTGTGTCGTTTGCATAGCTATGGTGATTTATCTTGTTGTTTTCCATAATCTGAGCCAGTGGAAGCATGGAGATGTAGAACAGGAGAGGTCCCAGAATTGACCTCTCCGTAGGTAGCCATAGGTTGTTATGTTTGAAATGTCATTGTTGTTCAGAGCAGTTCAACCAATAACAGATGTTCCTTTACAATCGCTCAGATGCTTTCATCTAAAAAAGATGCCAAAAGATGTCCAATTTTTTAAGTAGTTAACACTTTAGTGGTAATATAATCGCCTTACTCAATGCCACAAACCCATGCATCTGTATTCTTTTGTTTGAGCTGTGCCATTTCTCCATCTCTATAGTGCTACTTTCCATGTCTATAGCTGCAAAGACACACATACATGTACGCATTCCCCCACACACCATACACAGCCAAGAAGCCTAATAATAAGAAAAGAAAAGAAATTTAGGATAAGTTAAGTTAGGAGGGAAACATAGCATTACCAATGACAGATTTGCCGCTGTGGTTTAAATACATTTTGGAAGCACTGTTATGTTGTACACTTAAAGGCACACTTTCACAGTAATTCATAACAATACATGTACACTGTGGTATGAGAAAAACAATGGAAATTTTCCTTTACCCATGAGGAACTACAGACAGAAGGTTTTGTATGCTGTACAGATTGTTAAGCCCCTTGAAATTAAATTTACTTGACTTGACTGAGATTGAAGGTAGTTTTATGTGGTCCAAACATTCCATGACATGTTTATAAATTACAATTTTGCTCATAGCAAAACTTTGCTCATTATCAGAAAACAATTACAAACAAACATTACATTGTCACACTGGTTTTCACTGAAGACGCCATGATCTTTGTCCTATTGCCTTACAGCAACCAAGAAACCTGCTAATTACGATTTCCCCATTTGTTCATCATTATGGTTGTTATATAGCCCCTGGCTTTCTCTCTCTCGCTCTTCTTGTCTCCCTCAGTCCACTTCAATTGGTGTTGACAAATTCCAAGGAACTCAATTTGCATAACCTCACCTTCGCCAATCAGCGTGTCCTTGGTAACGCATGTTTTGTTTTAACCATGATGTATTCAAGTATTAGGTTCCAGGAGTGTATTAGAAAACTTGCTAGAAGCACTTTCACCTTTTATAATCTATCACAGAAAAATCATCTGTGTTTATTCTTAGTCAGACATGTTGCCATTGCATATTCAATGTAGACATGAGAAGTACAATATATTATCTCATGTCTGTCAAGCAGATTGCCTGTTTGTTGAAATACTGAACAAGAGGGTCACAAAGCAGCCAAAATGCCTTTCTACAAGGGGAACGGGTGTTTAAAGTTGTTATTTTCCACCAAGTGCAGAATATGAATATCTATGAAAGTAGAAAGGTTATGCCAGACAGCGAGATGCACTCTGCTTGGAGTCAGTATGATTCATGGCTTATGCCTGAAGAATCAGGTCGACAGATAAACAAAAGCGGACTGCGAGGGTGTGATTGAGTTACTAATGATGAGCCATGTGCTGTGAATATATCTATGTATATGTGTCTTCTGCATTAGCCATTCAAGTGATTCTAGACAATATATAGGTTCATAAGATCAAAAGGCAGAAGTGTATCATTGATTTACATGTCCTATACCTCAAAGTCCAAGAATTTAAGAAAGTAAAATAATGTAATAGAAATGTGCATTGTTTTTATTGTTAAGGAATCTATTATCACATAAAAGATAAGGATACATTGGATCAGTTATTTAGCAGATATCATGTATATTCACCACTTAGTTTGGCTTGTCAGGATGCTAACATTAATTTGACAGTTTTTTTGCCATGCACTAATTCAATTTTTGAGCTGACAATCTTAGAAAGGTCTTGAGGAAGACGCAGAGGACGGGATTCGCACAATGCACTCACACAAAATGTCAAACCCTTAAGAGTTAACAATAAAAGCATTTACAGTATTTGGGTGCTATGGCCACTGTCTGATTATGTCTTTGCACTAATTGGTGTAAATGGAGAGTTTCCTCTGGCTACACAGGGAGATTATCTCATTGGGGCCCTCTCATTGCATTCATTAGTGCTAATCGTTACCTGTTAGCTCACCAGCCAACCCTGCATAGACCCAGCCTGGTACATCTGTTTGGTTTATTAACACTTGAGCTTTTATTGACTCTGCCTTTGGTTAAGCCAGTACGTAGAACTAGGATAGTTACAACAGTAGTGTGGATTAACATTT
This sequence comes from Etheostoma spectabile, assembly GCF_008692095.1. Classification (NCBI taxonomy): domain Eukaryota; kingdom Metazoa; phylum Chordata; class Actinopteri; order Perciformes; family Percidae; genus Etheostoma; species Etheostoma spectabile. Next base: position 9,373,126 of record NC_045739.1, read on the forward strand.
TGGCAGAGAACTACAGGGAGCCACAATTTAAACAGTAATGACTAATTGGCCTTGATTGTAGTTTTTACAAGTCATAAAGTAATTCCCGTTCTTGTATCTTTTGGTCTTTGATTTTGAAAGTCTTTTTCCATCCTCATTCCGCTCCCACTCCATTCCTCTCTTTTGCCCTCTGTTTCATATTCTCTCTTTCCTCCTCTTCTTAACTTTTACTTTATTTCACAGCTATTAAACCAGGAAATTTCAATCAGGTTGCACAGCGTGAATTTCTGCAGGGGCAGGAGAGGAAGAGTGAACTTTTATTTAATGCAGCTGCTCTTTCTTTTCTCCTCTCCACCTCCACCTCGACTCTCTTTTCTTCCACAGCTGAACTCAACCTTGGCGCTTTATAGTTTATGATTCAATTTCCAATTTGTCCTCCAGAGGTATTTGCCTGGTGGGTGGCGCAGCGGTTTTGTTCTTATGTGTTTGTACAATACTAGCCTTTGGTATTCATTGGAACACAGTGTTACGGATACGTGCATTTGAATTTAAGATTCCATGTCTGCAATTCTTTTGGCACTATTTCAAATGAAAGTCAAATTGAGATGGGAATCAAGGAGAGGCAAGCAAGCAAGGAGCGATCCTCTGAAATATGTATAACCAATACATACCATTTCTTTTTATTAGAGTCAAGGATGACCAGAGGAGCTTACATTGGGACTTGGAGGTTGTTGGTTCTTCACTGTGAAGGAATTTTCTTCTTTAGGCTAAAAGTAATATGCAATAACAGTTTAACTCTCCGTCTCCTAGGGATGACTGGTCGGTGCAGGTGGTAAGGCTGGGCTGTTTCCGTCTTTTAGGACACCAAGGTTGTAGGAGATAGGCTGCTGTTTAGGGTCTTGAAGGACTTAGGATTGTAATACTTTACACCAGGAAGTAACCTTTAGAATTGGGTGGCATTACACAGCGGCTCACTTGTACTGCAGATTTCTTTCCTCCTTGATTGCACTTCAACAAATGTTTCAGTGCAATTCGTTAAGGTCACCTGAAACTTCTTCAATCCTGAGTTCAAGATTTCCTTCTTAATCGCACCCCTCAGACAGACCTTCCTTGCGGCAGGGTGTAAATTACAGTGGGTTTTAACCACCACAGAAGAAAAATGTGTTTTATATTTTACCAAAACTGTGAGCTACATAATTTCCTAACATTTTTTGTAAATAGAATACATGTTGCTTGGTTGTAAATGTACTATATCATAGTTCTCTACAGTCGGCACATGCCTTGTCTGTGTTTCTTTGACATTACGAGTATAATAAAAATAGTGAGAGGCATTTCATTTTCTTTCTGTAGTGATCAGCAATATCAAAGTAAACTGAAAAATGTTTCATATTTGCCTCAAGGGGCTTAACAATCTGCAGGGCAAGAGGCAGAATGCATTACAACACATATAATGCACATTTATGCTCACATTCACAACTACAGTCAATTTTATATTCTAATTCACCTAATCTCCATGGATTTGGACTGGAAGACGAAACCAGAGCACCAAAGAGCACTCTACAAAGACAATTTGTAGAGTTATTGTTCATTATTTGTATAGTTCAAAATTTGCATTGAAAAACATGACTCCCTGGATGTTATTGCATAATTTGCATAAGCACATCAAAGTCTTTTGCGCTGGTACCTTGGGGGCCATTTGACCCCATTTCCCTCCCCTTTTATTCCCCATACACAGTTTCTGAGTCACAATCTCAGGAGATTCTTCAAATGACCAGATGTTTGGCGAGGGAACCAATGGCTGGATGTTACACCTTTTGAACCATTGAAGATATTTGAGACAGGCTTTCAGGAGAGGCATGAATCCATCCAAAGCTTTTGTGTTCCTGGCCATGTTTATATTTGTACCCAAGAAACATTTAGATGGATTATGCCATTACTGTTTATTGTGTACATCATAACCCAGCAACATTGTGTACCTATATTTACCTTCTTTTGTTATACGTTTGTGGCTCCCAAGTGTTGCTTGCTTTCTGTGGGTTAGATCTAAGAAGGAATAGCCTCTTTCCAGAGTTTTCCCAGTAGAGTTAGTACGCTTGAAGCTATGTGAATAATGAATGGAAAATACTTATCCTATATAGGAGCTTCATATATAGTATGTCGGCAGGGAAAAATTTAGCCAACTTCATACTTTCATTTTCCAAAACAATCCATTAGAAGCAAACCTTCAGGAGTGTTTCCATTAGCCTCATGCAGAGATAATGGACCATCACTGTTAGCAAATAGCCGACGATGCAGGAGAAATCTGTGAAATAGAAAAGGTTGGTGTTTGAGCATGTGCTAAAAATTCAATAAAGTTACCAAATGTGGACCGAAAGAGGGCTGAATACACAGTTCAATGTAAAATTGGCACTAGTTGTGATTGCTTTACTAAAAATATGATTGGGGAACATTTTTGCTATTTGGTTAAGCATTGTGAACAATCCCACAGAGTGTGGTCTCAAATGTAGCATGTAGAATATTTTAGTGGATTAGCAGTGCCTCTATTGTGGTCGGTTGAATGCTAATGTTAATATAGTAAACAATATGCATGATGGTGTTCTGTGTGCGTGCACTGTGGAGAGCAGCTTTAGTATTCTTTACAGCAGCTCCAGAGCCATGCACTGATGGATAGGGTGCTCTTTACTTTACTGATGTACTCTGATCAATGCTGATGCAAGGGAAGAGAGTGTGGGAGAGAGAGAGGGAGAGAGAGGTAATGTGCTGCCTCTGCACATCTCTCTTCCTCACTGTCTCCCGCTTTCTGCCAGTCTTTTTGCATTAATCCTCTCCTCTCTCGGTGAGTTTCCCACTCTGTTGATTCTGCCAGTATCTGCATATGCTGCACTCTCACCAACATCATCGCCTTAACTGATATGACACAGTGTTTCCTTGCATTGCATATGCTGCACAGGACAACTTTCATCAGATTACTAGATTAAAGATTAAGCACAGAAAGTTGAGTGTGTCAGAAAATGTGTGTTGATGCAAATCTGTTTCCGGCACAGGTCTTTTAAGAGGACACAAACATGTTTGTCTAACTGTCCAGCCTGTCCTCTCATGTTGCCTAATGTGGTTAAGAGGCTTTTATTTTTAGTCTTTTGCTGTTGTGAGTTAAATAAAACAGCAGTAATGCAGCTTCACTAATCCTCTCACACAACTAATCCTAGCAGAACACCACTGTAAATACTCTGTGGGCTGCTTTAAAGCACAAATCACTCAATCCCTCACTGAGCATTTTATGCTTATTTTGGTTCAGATTAATAGAAATTCTTCTGTTTTTCATCTACGAGAGAGACATCCGTGAAATAACTGGACTTCTTCTGGGACTTATGATATGTTGTGTGTGTTTTGAAAGTATCCGTGTACTGAAGTGTGCTTTAGCCAGCACATGCAGTACTCACTGTGAGAATAAATACAGGCTCTAAATAAAGACTGTGTGCTTGAGAGAAATAGTCACAGAAATTGATTTGAGACAAGCTGTATGGTTGTATGCTTTCCACAGGGGCCAGGATACTGGTGACTCCATTTATTTGAGGATTGTATGTATCTCAAAGATAGATTATCATATTTTACGTTTGCACTTCTCTCAAAGCAGTCATGGTGTGCTCTTCAGATCCTTACCTGATTTGACCAATTCCCACCATTCACACATTTTATTTAGCTCAATTTGTGTTTTGTGTTACATTGTAATGAACTTTAATTAAAGGAGAATTTCGGTCGATTTCAACACTTAGTTCTGTTGTTTGGAAATTTGGAGCGCTGTCAATAACAAGCAAAAAAAAACCAATCGGTGCTGCCTACACTGCGTTATCCTCCTGCTAGAGTTAGCACCCAACAGGCTTGAACATGGCAAGTTTTAAACATGTTTTAGCCTTTAAACATGCTCAAGAAACAGGCTGTAACCTGACACCGCAGTGGAACCAGTAGAGCTGCAGTTTAAGAGTTCAAGAACTATTTTGCATGTGCATAGGTAACTATGCAACAGTGGGCTCTTGAACTTGAACATAACCTGCTGCAGGTGCTCTGCTTTCCTGGCTCCACTGTGATGTCAGGTTACAGCTGGTTTCTACATCATTACTAAGGACATAAATATGGCAAATCGTTTTTTGTGTGGAAATAATACATTTTGGAATATTGGACAATCAACTAGAGTTGACTTAACCGGAAAAATAGAAAATAAACAGAGGTATGGAGTTACACAACTTTTATGTCTTTCTGTCACATCTACTGCAGTCAGATTTGCTGTGTTCCCTTGGAAGGAATCACTGCACATGGCTAAGCACTTGTAATGCCATTTTGAACATTTTTAGAGGCTAAAAATACAAAACTTAAAACTTGCCCTGTTTAAGCCTGTTGGGTGCTAACTCTAGCAGAAGGATAACATTGTGTAGACAGCACCGATTGTTTTTATTTTTCTTGCTACTGACAGCACTCCAAATTTCCAAACAACAGACGTGTTGAAATTGACAGAATTCTCCTTTAACTCATTCATCTTTTTTTCTGCATGTTGTAGCCCCAGGGACGAATAAAGTATTTTGAATTAAACTGTACAGTGGCTTCTCTCTCTACCAACAAGTGTTCTCCATCGTTAAACTACTATAACTACAAGTTGGTAATCCAACTGTGTACAAAAATGTAATCACAAGTACAGGATCAGGGAATACCTTCTTGATTATTAAGAAAAAAGTTGCCTCTACTAATTGCTCTTATTAAATTACAGATACCGCTTTGAATGATTACAAATCAAAAGAACCTGCCAGCATTTGTTGTTTTTGCTTTTAATGTTGCTCAAAAATAAGAAAAAACCAAGATCCCACAACACTGACATTCTTGTATGTGTGAATAAGATGTGACTTGGAGATGTGAGGGGTAAGGATTAATATACAGCCGCTTGCACACCAGAGATGGGAAGTAGATTTTACAGATATTTTTTACTTCACTTTACTGTTTATTTTGTGCTGACTTTTTACTTTTACTCCTTACATTTTAACACGAATATCGGTACTTTCTACTCCTTATAGTTTCAAAAATTGGCTAGTTACTTTAGTTTTAAATAATTTCAGTGACGTTACCGTATACAAGTTACAGTATTTTTCACCTCATCAATACCAAATTCAATCTAATTGGATGGAATATACGTAAGAATAATTTAGAGCGAGGCGGTTGTTATAGCGAATACAACCTCGACAGGGGGATCAGGACAGGACCCCAAAGCGAAGCAAAGAGGTCTAGAATCAGCCTGAATTATTGTTATAATGTGGTGCAAATTGTGCCAACTGAAAAACCAAGGACTGCTGGCTTTCAATAATTTACCAATGAATTTGAAAAACACATAGAGGTAAATGCATCGTTTTGTTGTTATCAAAAGCTATTTGTTGTTTGTTTTAGTAACTTAATTAAGTTCACGATAATGGTCAGTTACATTTGGTCTGCTGCTAGCAATGACCATGCCTTGTTTTTCTAGCATTTAGTTAAGTATTCCAAGTAATGTTAAGGTTAGCGAGCGTTCACTTTATTTGAAAATAATTCTAATACTAGCTGATACAATATCTGCATGGAGCTTTATATTAAAACAAATTCATTACCTTCATTCAGTGTAACAGTGCTGTAGTAACGTTGACGTTACTCAGGGCCGTTCTTGTTTTCGAGACCACTTAAGTTGACGTTAACGTTACTTGGTCTCATCTCAAATCGACTTTATTTTGGGCTAATCTTAACGTTAATATTCGACTCATGTTTCAATTCTTAAAGAATCAGTTCATATCTTGCTAACCATTCAGAATTGTACTTACCTCGAGTCCAAGTCTCTGTCACAATAATCATATATGTGATGTTTTAGGCCTATTGGCTGACATCCATTCAAAATGTAGGAATTGGCGTATAAAGAGCCTCTTTTCCATGTCCACTGATGTTTCTCAGCTTGCACTCCAGTAACATTTGTGTGGTCCAGGTAGCTTTGCATAAAAATGGTTGTCATTCGCAAGGCTACTTTTACGTTTATACTTTAAGTAAATTTCCAAGTCTGTATGTCTGTATTTTGTTACTTTTACTTGAGTGAAGAAGTTAAATCAGTACTTCTACTTTTACCAGAATATTTTTAAGTATCTGTACTTGCCATCTCTAAATAAATATGTAAGCAATGTATGTGCACATCTTTCCTTGGATCCCCTGAAGCTGTTTGCCGTTTGTACTTTACAGAAAAATAATACAAATGCTGTAGTAAATAAAACTGAAGAAACAGTTAAATATGTATCAAATAAATAAATGCTTTTGTATTTTTTCTCTCAAACAAAAACCTCTACCACTGAGTTCTATCTCCCCTTGTGGGTCTGAGATGCCTGAAGCATATACAAGATATTTTCTGCGCTACAACAGCTCTGGTGTGATTTCCTTCAACAAAATACAAAATGTTTCCATCCTTCGATTCACGGCCATTCCAAGCCTCTGATGTTGTGATGCTGTGAAAGCCAAAAGGGATAGACAAAAACAGAAAGTCATTTGGGCAATGTTCTCCCTCTTGTAAAGGCTGTGCACATCCTGCTCTGGTTGATGTACAGTTGAGCACCATAAATGCCCACACAGTGCTGAGGAGACATCTAATCAGGCTCAGATCTGTTAAATGTTAGTCTGGTTATCACCAGACCAAGCCAAGCTCAATAGATTTGAGATTGAGCATTGGTCTGCGGAGTCTCCTCTGTATTTTCTCTGCACAAAAGGCATAGTACGCAAATGGAAAGTCCTTTAACCAATCAGACTAACAATCCAGGTGACGTACTTTGCAGAGCGAGCTTTTACCAAAGCCGGTTGGTAGTAAGGCGAACACATCCTTCTTTTGTAGAAATTGTCCCAGGGAAAGTTTCTGTTCTGTTTAAGAGAAAACTTGCTTTTGAAATGTTTTAAAATAGCAGCGACAGCGGTATCAACGGGTTGCTGTTGCTGCGGTTCGGCAGTCGACATGTTGAATGTAAACAAAAAGCTGCTTGGTTGCTTGTCTATCGGCATAGTGTCGAACCCGCCAATAACGTGCAAGGTGGATAAGCAAGTTTCAGTCCTGAGAAGAGGTCTACTCAGGGAACATACAGTAGGTGATAACATCTGTGTGGTGGATCGTGGGTGTGAGGAGTTTTCAGGAGTTGTGAGTAAAAGTTCAATCAAACTGAATTCAAAGTGAACATTGCGGACCAATTTGCAACCAGAAGCAAATCTGTGGCATTGAAAAGATTGTGTGAAGCACAATCTGGGCTGGCTGCACCTTGAGAAGAGGTCTTTTTAAGCAAAAAAAGAGAAAATACCTGTGTGTGTTATGCAAATCAGATGCTTTTGGACAGTAATTACAACATAACTACTGATGACAACATTCACAATGTGAATGTGTAGGCAAATATGCAAACAATCTTACTTCTGTAATTGACAATGACCCTCTAATAAAGTCAATAAAATATCTTATCTAGTGTAACCAGGATAGCTGAATGAAAATATAATATAATATAATAATATATAATTTTTTCAAAAGCTGAACATGCAATATGCAGAACACAGATGCCCAACTAGACTGTACAAAACGTCACTGATGCTCAGTAGGGGCTTCTCTCGACTCAATGTTTTCAGTATGATTTTGAATGTTGCAGCAGACACTTACAGTTTAAGTTTTATCCTGCTGCGTACTAATAGCCCAACTATGAAGGTTCTTCAGTTTCCTTCCCACAGAGCCCTAACAGAGACTAACCATCCTTCCAACACAAACTCTTCTCTTCTCTCACACCATTTACAGTCAGAGCAGGCTGTGCTTTTTCTTTCTTCTCTCCCCTTTTCTTATCCCTTTTTTTGCCTTCATCTCTGCTCCTTCTTTCTTCTCATCTTTCCACCTCTGGCTCTGCTGCCAGCCAGCCTCAAACACACCAGGGTTTCCCTTTCATTTGGTAGTGAGGGATGGGATGAGAGACTGAGAGAGGCAAGAGAGAAGAGGAGTGGAAGGATGTAATGATCTGTCCTGATGAATGCAGTTAGAAAGAAAGTGCTGACGCAATGGAAGAGAGGCCTTAAGAACAGATGGGCTTAATGCACCAATCACAGAGCTCATCATATCACCTGTCAAAGTCCCATGGCCAATGAAGGTGTTTAAAATATGAGCTAAGCAGCTTTATCAAAGAAATTCATTGAGTAATAATAATCCATCAAACGGGGGTTGTGCTCTTTTTGGTCATTTACTTCTTTAAGTAGAATAAGTCAAACTTGAGAAAAAGACACTATGAACTAGGTTGTCAATAAGTAATCAATGATGAATTTATCACTGTCAAAAACACCACTGAAAGTATTTTCACTGACGTTCAACCTGGCTTAAGTATTAAGACGACGACCACGGATTGAGGCCCAAGGTTTAAATCAGGCTGAACAGAAAAAAAGACATCTTTGAGTGTGTTGTTAACAACTGGCTAGCTTCCAAAAGTGATCTGCAATATTTTTATCTTTCCAAAGTAAGTGCTCTGCCTTTCATGCATCCTCATGAAATTGGTTATGCTGAAAGCTTGGTGACAGCATGTGGGGTGTGCAGAGGCTACTTTTGGTCATGGCTCGTTTTGTTCATGGCAAAATGGATACAAAAAAGAAAGCTCTACTGGCATTGCTTTTCATTTGGCAGTGCAGGGTAATATAAAATTGAATGATGCAACAAGGCCAATATGATAGCATCTCTCTGAATTGGGCTTTTCCAGTTTGCTGTGTTCCCTCACAGGTCAGGGGTCTCATTTAAAAACAGGGCTGAAAATGTGTTTTTACCACTTCCCAAGCAAAGGTTGTAATTTATAAAAAAAATAAAATAAAACTCGACGGGAGAATGCGCGGTCTTCCACGCAAACTCTGACCCATGCGTACGACCATTTTGGAGACATTGGGAATTGGCGACACAGATGGTGAGGAGGTGAACTGATGTCAGACTGCAGAAAGTAAATGTGTGAATAATGATTACTCGTAATATTTTCAAGTATTGATGCCTCACACACGTTTCTTCTCTCCATATCATCCACGTTATTGTAAAGATAAATCCAGCATTGTTATTTGCGCTTGTACTGAGTGATTATTGTTCAACAAACACTTCGTAAAATCTGACTCAAATCTTAAATCAAAATTTGTTCTTTATATTGAATCAATGCTGTCTTACCGTCACATTGTCTGCTACGGAGCGCAAGAGGATGAGATGGCCCGACTCCACGGAATGCATGATAGCATCAAATAACCTACCCTACCCCACAGTGTAAATACCTAAATGTCTGTGCACATATAATCAAATGTCAAAGTCTGAAAATACAGCCGCTAAGCTCTCGCGCAATCGTTACACTTAATGTCCTCGTTATTGGTCCGAACTTGCATCTTTGGGTGGTGGATATAGTTGATGCTGTGTTTTTGGCAAGGTGCTAACAAACACAAATTGTTGTAAACAAAAATACCCCACATGCGTAATGCTGCAAGATGGCACTGCTGGCACTGCAGGAGGACCAAACCCAAATGGAAGAATCAGGAGAGAAAGAATTTTCAGGGACCATGACGATGACTGGCTAATATGACAATTTAAATTCCCTAAAACTGCGTTCTTGGATCTTTGTACTTGGGCGTACGTACACTTTTAGTAAGGATCCACGCACAGTTTTATAAATGAGACCCCTGAACTATAAAAATTGGCAATTAGTCAACGGTGCAAATTTGCAAGTCAAAGTTCACCACAGTTAAATTGTACACTACGCAGGAAGCACATTTATTCCACCTCAGCCAACTCATCCACTGATCACAGTGATACAATTGAAATTAGGGCTGCAAGATTAATCTAACCGCAATCGTGATGTGCTGAGTTCATGACACTCTGTGTGCACTGCAGTCTCCACGTTGTAACACAATTCACCAACAGTATTATCAACACATGTGTCTTAAGAGGCTTGGTGTTCTCTGTTAACTCACTACGTCATCTTTGCTGTCTCTTTTTCCTCTCGCTTTCTCCTCATGCAGTTGCTACGCTAAAGTCCGACACCGCTCACCGGTGGTCGCTCCTCGCTTCACCACTCAGGCACTGAAGTTACTCACTGGTCTGCTGTTCTTGCTCTCCCTAATGCCTGATTTATGGTTGAGCAGATAATCAAGTAAACTCATGATACCATCATATCGCAGTTCTAATCGCAGTATTGTAAATCCCAATCGCAATGTGACTTTTTGTCAAAATCGTGCAGCTCTAATTAAACTGAAATGTTGCAGTTTTAAATGCTGGAGCCCTTACAGGGATTTGACTGTGCATTCCACTAAGCTGTAACAAGTAAGAATTGAATCTGTCTGAAGACTGAGGCAGCCCATTCCATTTTCAGCCTCCAGAGTTATTCTACTAGGCAAAACATATATTCAGCTAAATGTGCCTGCATGTTAGGGGATTAACACAAAATTAGACTTTGCAATGGCATCTTTTACTATAGTCTTCAACCTTTTAAAATCCTCACTGGTGTATTTTCTTCCTTCATCCTGCGTGCCCACACTAAACAAAGACATTTAATCTATTTCTATCTTTTGTTTCAGCGCCACACTTCATGCATCGTTTCACTTATTGATTACAATTTAAAACATGCCTAAAATGTCCAAAGAAGTTCTAAAAATCGCTAACACTAGAGGTTTACAGATAACAGCTGCATTGTGTGCTCTGAGTCAACTGGTGGTATGTGGTGTAACATATGGGACTGTCCAGTCTTTCACAGAGTAAACAGGGTGGTAAAAAGCTATTTATCTAGATCTGTGAAACGATACTAAAATAAATAACAAATACGATACCTCTACAACAGAGTGACATAAATAACGACCATAACTCACACACATGTGCAGTCACACACACAAACGCACGCCAACCTGTTAAAGTGAAATACACAGAGCTTGACATTTACAAGTGTCCGTCCTTATTCCTTTGACAGGCAGAGAATTTAGACAGAATGAAATCATCATCAACATGGCTGTGTTTGCTATGGATGGCTCCTCTCCGTTTGCTGACTGACGAGGAGAATATTGTAGGAGGGGGATTTTTGGACTGAACTCAATCATTGTGTTTATGTGTCTATACTGGTTTGCCAGAATGACACAGAGAAGGAGAAAAGGATCAGAGAGGCAGAGACACCAGCTTCAGTCAGAGAAATGAAAAGAGGCTAGCATGACTCTGAGCTCCCCAACTATGCACATTAGAAACTATAGTAGGGGAAAAAAGATGCAAATGCACCGTGTGTTGGATGGGTTTCCAAATTCAGTGAGAGAGTAAGCGGGGACGGAGGGAGACAGAACTACAGATGAGTAAGGAGACCTGGACATGCCCCAAGGGCTTGTGAAATGTCACCTCTAGTCAGCAGTTAACAATTAACACAGGACTTAAAACACTGGGGCTTCATGCACACACACACACACACACACACACACA
>NC_045739.1:9384584-9385982 GCF_008692095.1 Etheostoma spectabile
CACACACACACACACACACACACACAGAGGTTAATGGCTGAGTAGTAATGCTATGTTAATACATCTGAGCATATTAACAATTTATACCCAATTCACTGCCCTAATATCTTTTGCCTGAAGCACAAATTAGTACAAATTGCCTGCTGTGGGGTGGTAGCAATGGTGGCGGTGGGGTTTCTGGTATGTCAGGACACGCCATGTGTCACCAGGCCAGTCCTGTTGCATGAGCTAATATCTTGTATGATGTAGCAGGAGAGTTGGTGGTGGTGCGAGAGAGATAATTCACTTGTCAGTGCTGCATTAAAACTGCATGGGGATCAGTGACAGAGAACCAGAGGCGTGGTTTTGAGGGGTGGGAAACAATCTGGCAGAAGCTGGTATCATATCAGTAAAGATGATTAGTTAGTAGTAGTAGATTAGATGATGAAGCCTGTTATAGATGCTATGAGTATTTGAGCCTTGCTTTTGTTATTTGTGCAGGATAACAAGTGTATCTAAATGGGTTGGGTTCTTTGACAGGGATGATCTCCTCTTTGAGGACTTCTACGGTATTTTGTTTTTTCTTTCAAATCTAAATTCCGATGAGCTGGATTCCAGTGTTTCTTCCTCTCTCTTTCACTCTCTAATTTTGTCACACCGTGAGCAGGAACCGCTGCTGTGAGCAAACAAATTCCAATTGTGGTCATTCACTAGTTCAGGGTTGCTGAGTTTAGGGATGGTGTGTTATAGGCCAGTATGTGTGCCAATTGTGTGCTTTGTTGAGCAGACTCGGCCTGCAGTCTGCACTTGACCCGCTGTTTTTCTAAGCAGAGGCAGTTTTGTGGCTGATGTTTTAGTTATGTTTGACTTCCTCAATTCTTTCCATACACAAATGCTTGATATCACATTAATGAGTTACTCCAGCTTACATTCAAATATCTATGCAATACTTCATACTGCTTTGTTTGTGACAGTTTTGTTGCAGATCCTGAATAAATCCTCTTGGTACTGAAACGGGAGACCACAATTTGCTTCCAGTTTCCTCCTTTTAAAGGATGACCATCTAATCTTGACCAAGTAGCTTTTATTTGAACTATGGTCAATATTTATCCAGTAAAAAATGTATAAGGGCATGGAGAAAAAAGATGAACAGAGACACCAACCGAGCGGTTACTTTCCATGTCACACAAAGCAAATTAATACGTTTTATCCTGCAGTGACAACAAAAGGTCACTAAAAACACTGCGGACGCTATTTTTAAATAAACTTCGGACATTCAGCTGCAATGATATCAGAAGTATCTGTTGATCTCTGGTATCTCTGGAGGCGGCCACCAGAGTTTACAGTTGTTTCATTGGACAAAATATGTAAATTAAAAAATATGATAAATTCCTGCTCTATGTATGACAACTTTCTTTG
>NC_045739.1:9385992-9408927 GCF_008692095.1 Etheostoma spectabile
TTGTTGGTCATTTGTAAAAGGTCTCTGGGCTTCCCAAGTGGCTTAAATATTTATAATAAAAGACTTGTTAGCTTAAAAGGCATTATTTTTGTCAAGATATTGCTCAGTACATTCTTAGCTGCACTGAGCTTGGAATAAACCATGAACTTATTATGCACAAGTGTGTCGTGGTTCTGGACGTGTGCTAGTTGTGTAAACATCAACACACAAACACACACAAAACTAAAGTTCTACCAGCTTGAGTAGCTTTACTCATATCTCAAAGAGAGAGAGAAATATTTGTCTTGTTATGTACCCAACTTTGTTAACCTTTGAGTAATAACTATTACGTATAAATAGTGTGGCAGTAGATGAGATGAGAGGTTGGATGGAGTTGTTGACATGCAGAAAGATTTCAGAGAGATTAGAAACAGGGGGACAGAGAAGACAGTAATGGTCGAGTGTGCGTGCCTCCCTTTCTCTCAATGCTAATTTTCTTGGCAAGCTCTTAAACAGAATTTTAATTTGCTCTGTGTTTATGATTCATAACGAATGGTGCCATCTCAGAGGCCAATGTAATCTAATTATTAACACAAATGCATGAACGTGCATGCACTGATGGGCACACACACACATGCACTGAGAAATGTATATTGTAATCTAATTAATTTGGCAAGCAATCGGAACTGAATTTCTATTTCAAAATATGCTCTTAGTGAAAAGAACACGATGGGCCTTGGGGAAATACTTAAGTATTTATACATACTAAATATGTGATTAATATAGCGCATCTATATGCACCATGGATACATTTACATTTTGCTGTGATATTAATACTAATGTCAATGATGTAGAGCTTAGAATGCAGTCTTTCAATGAACATTGCTCCATGTTTCTGGACAGTCAGGGCTGCTTACGTTGCTAACTTAATTGTCAGGAACTAATATTTCTTCAAATATAAATTCTTAGATTTTGTTTGATACCAGTAATAACTCACTGCCGCTTTCTACATTACTATGTTTCTCAACAGATGACTGTCACATGTTCCTTACCTTCTTTGTTGATAAGGTAACACGTCAAATTAAAATTGAATTAGTAAATTGTTGAAGTAATTTGAAGTAATAAAGAAGTAAATTTCCCAGTCAGGAACTAATATTTCTAATTGTTCCACTAGATGAATGCAGCACAAATGCCCTATAATGCAATGTTTACGAAAGCAAAAAATAACGTGTATCCGCCTCATGGTTCGGATCCGCTGCCAAAATTAAATGGGTTCTTCTTAAGTGGGTGACACAGGAGTCAATTGTTACTCCCATCCGATCCCGAGCCCATGAAAACACTCAAAAACAAAAAAAAACCTGTCCTGCAAAATCCTGAGAGAAAGACTCCCCAATTCATTCCCACTCCCGTTTCGTTACCTATGTTGTCTAAAGTTATCAGACTCTGTTGCTTCTCTGTAGCATGTAATCACTAACGTCAAATGACTGACGTTGCCTTGGAAATTTAGGCTACACTTTACATGTATTACCTGCAGGCCTAGGCAATTTCATTATCTAATTCCTAATAGAGATCTTCTCACTCTCAAAACACACAATTATCGATTTAGGGAAGGTTGGTAGAATTGCTGTCTTGCGCATACTATGTAGCCTAGGCCAATAAGTAGACTACGTAGTAGGCCTAACCTAAGCGAAGCGCAGCAATTCAAACGTGTTTGAGTCTGGAGAGAGACTGATTAGTATGTTACCTTCTATCTGTTGTCTCCTCTGTCGCTAATTTTTAAAATAGTAGCCTAGGACTCACCGCGTTGCAGCATCTTATTTTAATTTAATCTTCTTCCCCATCCCGCCCACTCCCGTTGATTTTCTGTTCCGTCACTATCACGTCACCAACAGAGAAATTGACTCTTGTACCGCATGTCACGGTATTCCCGCGGGAGTCACGAAAAATTGTCACCCTTTAGGTCTTCCTTGTGCCGTGAAACACCCTTCCACCAAGTTTAATGAAAATCAGGCCAGTAGTTTTTCCGCAATCCAGACAGACAAACACATGGACAAACCGACCCGAAAACAATACCTCCCTGGCGGACGTAAGTATACCATCTAAATATGCCTAAACAACAAATAATTATTTTTTAAAGATAATTTTTTGGAGTATTTCAGGCCTTTATTTTTGACAGCTGAAGACATAAAAGGGGACTGAGAGGGGAAACGACCCGCAGCAAAGGGCCGCAGGTCGGTGCCAAACCCGGGCCAGCCGCGTCAAGGAGTAAACCATACATGGGCACCCGCTCTTCCAACTGAGCTATCCAGGCGCCCAACAAATAAAATCTTAAACAATTTCATTTCAAACATATGTAAAAACATTTGTATTTTTCAGCTTCAAAAGGGCTTTTCCTGTAATCAGGGCATATGTTTAACCAGCATCTACAAAAAATAAGCAAAAACCAGAGGGTGCGTTTATCTTACTAGCTAGTCCAATTATACATCATGCCAGTACTTTAATCAGACCTGATGAGGTATTGTCTGCTTCATAGCTGCTCATTGAATGTGCGCCTACAAAGATTTTTTTAAACAGCACACCTTGGATAATGTCAACACACCATTCAATCAGTACCGAATTCATTGATTGTCTACAATCCGATGACACTGTCACCTCCATTATAGATGCTTTTGTTTCCATAGGAGTAATTTTAGGTACTGAGCTAGCTGCTTTATACGTTCATGAATCACACAAATGAAGACAACAATATCTTAACATGACTCTTTGTGGTTTTACATGTGTACTAGATCACTTAGATCAATGGTTTGAGATGATTCAAAGAGTAATTTGAGTCATTACTTAGAGCCAAAAAGGCTTAGTACCTGGTCAGACCAGCACAGCTAAATTCATATTCACATCCTCACAAAACAGGTGGAACTGGAAGCTTGGTGGCATAGTGAATACTGGTTTTCCAATGATCTACTATTGTTTGTGGCTACTTATGGATATGAAGAATAAAGCTGTATTTGTGATGATTCTTATTTGGCAGAAGAGGGTTACATATTGTAAAAGGTGGATGGTGCAACGGGTGTGTGTGTGTGTATGTGTGTTTGTGTGTGAGAGAGCGTTTGAGCGAGAGAGAGCGAGATTGAGAGAGAAAGTGAGAGGCCCTCAGAGGTAGGAATGACATTTGAGAGAAGTACCCCACTGGGTGCGCACACAGACACACAAACATACACACAAACATACACACACACACACACACACACACACACACACACACACACCTCCGGGTTGTTCAGAATACAAGCAATCTGTCCATCTGTTAATTTGTCAGTAGCACGTCATCCTTAGTAAATGGGGTTAACAGCCACTGCTGTGTAAAGAGAGGCAGGGATAACAAGTCTTCATGCCATGGAGAGAGATGAGAGTGGGCTTATAAAGGGAGAGAGACATTGACAGTGTGAGAAAGAGACAGGGTGAGAGAGGGAGAACACATTATAGAAAGTGTAAAAATCTTCTGATTTAGGTCCTGTGATTGAGGATAATGATTCGCTACCCTGCTGAGTTTGCTGTGCAGAGCTAAGAGCAGGAGAAAGAGAAGGAAAAATTGGTTGCTGGAGTGGCTAAGAGAGATTGAGAAAAGGAGGGGTCATTTATGAAATAGCAGTGAGGTGAAATAGATGAAGAAGATGAGGATAAGGAGAAGGGAGGAGAGCAGAAATAGATAGATGAAGTGTGAAAGAGATTACAAAGAAAAATAGGCGCCATTTATGAAATAGAAAAGACAGTTGCAGTCTCACCTAGATGCTTTTTTAGTGTAGTTTAGTGTCATTAGTCTTCACACCAACACACACACACACACACACACACACACACACACACACACACACACACACACACCATGAGGCCGACCATGGCGAAAATGTATATCTGTGGAGACTGTAACACCAAGTGTTGAATCAGTTTACAATACTCACATTATCAGTACAGAAAATGACTGCCGAAAAAGCTTTCTACAACAGCTCTTATAATACAACATAGAATGAAATAAATCTCTATAGTCACAATAAAGCGTCAATGTTGTCAGTTTATCTCAGTCCAGGGGCGCCTGTTCTTTTCCCAGCGTCACACCTTGCTCCAGACAAGGACAAGACAGTGGCTCCCAGATACCAGATGGTGACAGCAGTAACAGTGTTTTGTCTTGTTGTAATGCAAACAGTTTTAAAACTGATCAAAGAAAAAGTATGTAATGCCTAATTTAACTGAGTATTCATCAGAGTTTATTGGAATCTCTGATCCCCTGCCTGACTCACTATCTGGCAGATTGGTAATTATTAACATCTTAGCACAACACAGACTCAAACTGTTGAAATCTCCGGCTGTATTACTGGAAAAAGCTAGTGAGCACACCAAACATTGAATGTGCAAATGCCATTGCAGTGCTGGTTATTTATGAGTATTGATCAACTGTTTATCATTATACCGTATATTTTAGCCCCAAATCCATTTTTGCTCAATAAAAAAAATGAATGAATAATTTATAAAAATGCTTTCCAATAGAAATCATTTGATGGCTGATTTTGGGGGCGATCCGGCTAACACCTGCAGTCATTTAAAGCCTGCTGGTCCACCAAGCTAATCAACAATAGCAACAGTAGTTTACTCCAACATTGCCAACATCAACAGCAGCTCTCTGCACTGCAAGAAGCTCAGACATGTATCACATTCTGACCATAGCATGATACTGCTAAAAACATCCTTCCATCCGTCCTTCCTGTTTTTTGACTTTCTCTGTAAGTGAGAATGATGGAGGAGGCAAATGATTGTTCACCAAAGAATCAAAAGAAAACATCAAGGTCCATGTTTTCTGCCTTTGTCCTGCCTACGTTTTAACTTGAAATGTTAAAACATGTCATACAAAGAAAAGACAATTAAAAACTGGAATTATGGGCTGTCTTCATAATGCCCTCCATTTTGTTATAGCATACAAGAGAGGCCTGAGACAAATATCCCAGCTCCATAGCTCCTAAGCAAAAATCCACCAGAACTATATTGATTGTTGCAAAGTGGAACATACTGAGATTAATGTTGAGGGAAAGTAAACCTCTACATGAGCTCTCACAATATGAGCCTAACAAGAGTGAATACTGCCAGTTTCAATTTGATCAAATGTGAAATCAGTACTGTTAATACAGCCTTTTGGGACATATTGAGTACAGCATCCTTTAAAAAAAATTGTTGTTCCTATATATTAAAGGTTTTGGAGGATTAAAACCACAACCAGACTTCTGTCTGCAGGATGATCACCACTGTCTGCATTTTGTAAAAACCATGAATAGCAGAAATCAAAACAAATATGCAAATTAAACAGTTTTGGTCAGTCAGTTCTCAGTTTCCCATGTCTTCATAGTTTTCTTAGTTAGATTTTTTTTTAAACATTATTGCCAGCTAGCAGTTTTAATGGTTTAAAAGTTGACATATGAACTAATGAACTGATTTAGCTGCCAGTTATAGTATACATAAAATTAAAGTCTTAAGTATCATGTATCAAGCAGTGCCAAAATAATCACTCAACCGTTCTGTCATACGTCTCCAGCTCAAATTCCTTTGCCCGCGTGGTCATGTTGAAGAAATGTACCGTCATCTACTTGTGTAATCAAGCCTGAACAAACTTTTACATTCCTCCAGTAAAATCCTCACACCCCTCTCCTCATTACTCCTCTATGCTCAGTTTAGTGCACCGCCGCTCTTACTAATGCTGAGTCAATTACTACTGCAGGTGCTGAGCATTAAAATGGGCCAAGGGGTGTGGGTGCCAGTGGGGGTTGGGTTAAGGTGTTTACTCTGTGTGGGTGTTGATTTTCCTGAGCTAAGTCTTAACAAACAAGGTTGTCAAGCAAGGGTGGTGCATAGATAGGTAGATAGATAGGTAGATAGATAGATAGGTAGATAGATAGGTAGGTAGGTAGGTAGATAGATAGATAGATAGATAGATAGATAGATAGATAGATAGATAGATAGATAGATAGATAGATAGATAGATAGATAGATAGATAGATAGAAACAGTAGATAGATAGACAGACAGACAGGAATACAAACAGAAAGACAGACAGAGGCAAAACGAGAGGTATAAGTATCAAACAAAAGCCAACATTCTAAAGCCCACCAGCAATCTGAAGGGGCTGCAAGGCTCATTTCAGCCCAGGGCAGGAAAGTGTTGGATGGAATAAATTACTTACTGTTGATTTGGATATTCTCAGCCTTGCGAGGAAAGGTGATAGCCATGTCAAAGTGAAGTCGAGAAATCTCTGGGGAAGCATAAATGTACACATATCTAGTGTACAAGCAGTTATGGTAGGTCAAAAGTGCAACAGTTATCAGGTTAGATTATCACATATCTTTGTGCAAGAATAATTTTTGGTTTATGAGTGGCACAATGAGAAAGACACAGTATCAGCAAAGTCAGTATAATTCATCCTCTGGGGGAGAGAAACAAATCAAGACATTTCATGGCCAACTGGCCATTAATCTGTCATTAGTAGAAACTTGACAATTTAGCCTGAAGTCGGCTATTGAGTAAAGGTTATGCAACAACCAAAATGGACAAAGATCTTGTGGGAATCATAAAAGTGTTGCCTGATTTGTGGAAAAGAGGTTCAAGCGGGTCACTAAGGTTAGGAAAAATATTACTACGAGATCATGATGTGACCTGAGGCTCTTTTCTAGTATACAAATGAAACTCTGTCTTAAGGTGATTATAAAGCAAAGGTCAGGCGATCACCTAAATCACCTGCAATCATTTGCTGGGGGCCATAAATATTGACACCAAATTTAGTGGCAATCTGTAGTGGATGAGATATATTTCTGTGGAGAAAAGTGTTGCAATGATAGAAGAACAGATGGACAGATCAATCAACCAACATCACTAGGAGGAAAATAGGGAAATCAGAGGACATGAAAGAACGATGAGAGGCAGACACACAGTGGGTAAGATATCAGATATTAGACTGTGCTTTTCACGAAGATATTAATTGGACGGGGCTTTGCAGGATTGCTGCTTTGTCTTTTTCTAATTGACGGAGCAAATTAAGAACTTTTTAAATGTCTGTTAGTTAACCTGTTTAACATATTCATACTCTGTCTTTCAGTTTGGCTTGCTTCATTTTTAAATACTCTTTGGACTGAGCAGAGTTATTGTCTGCTGCATTGCTACGCAGTGTGCACCCTTTGTTGTACTGTGGGCGGACTCTTTTGTAATGGAAATGGCAGTAACTTCCAACAACTGTGTACAAAGTCGCACACACCAGACTATGCGACTATACAAACATGCACATGCACATGTACACTCACAAACACACACAACATGCAAAGTCAAGCATAGCTGAAGACATGAACAGTATACATTGCAGACACGTACACACGCACGCACACAGCTTTTGACAAGGCTTATTGTTTGTCCTTGACATTTTCATGTATTTGATGAAAGGCTGGTATGAAAGGACCATGTGTTGACATCACAAATCTTCAAATGTAGAGTGATTTCTTTGTTCGCTCTCTCTTAGCTGACTCAAGGGACTGCTGTGCTCGGGGTGGACCTGTTGTTAATTAACCACACAGCTGTCATATTGAAGTGTGTGTCCATATACACATGCACACAAAGTGGTAGCCATAGAAAAAGTAATAAGGGCGTCATACATCTACCCTTCATTACTAATAAAGCTAATTCTCATTTGGAATTGCTGTTCCATACAATCAAATCAGTATAAATGACTATATTCTAATACAAATATTGAATGTTGTCAATTACAAAGTTTTTCAATTACCATTTTATTCTTTTAGACTTAACATGCATTTTCTAAACAGATCCTCTTAGTGAAGAAGCAGCTGTGGCTCAGCAGCCATGCAGTAAGAAACTGGGACTTACAGATTTGCTATATTTGTGAGTCACTATGTGTGAGTGACTGAGTCTGTAAGCCAAATATGTATTTTTACATGGGTGCATGGTTTTGTTTTGTGCACTCATCAGTGCATGAATAAAGAATCTTAATTTGATAATTGTGATTATAAACTGGTCTTTTGTGGCTCATGGTTATCTGAAAAAAGTCTCATGATCACATTTAAAGGCCCTTTCATTTCAAACCATTTTTCAGTCTGACATTGAGAGTATGGCAAAGGGTTGGTGTTTTGGTTTGAGCCCTTTGGCAGTGACTGGCACATGTCTATTATTAAGGTTCATTTAAATGTTATTAATTATGTACGTTTAATCAGAACAACCTGCATAACCAAACCACCACTTAATCACAACAACAAAGTTCAGATTGTTATTACAAACAACCGATTGCAAGCAAAATACCAGCACTATTTAAAAATCTGAAAAAAATCTGAAAAACTTGGGCAGCGATTCATTGGTCTGGAACCACACAAGTCTGACAACAAAATATATTTCTCTCTGTCTGTTAGATCACATGTAGGATTAAATGTCAGTGTAAAGGAGCCTGGTATACTGAACACAGTGGGTCTCTCTCTGTTTCACAGTGCATGTGAAGGCCGGGACGTGTGAGGTGATCGCTGCCCATCGCTGCTGCAACAAGAACAAGATCGAGGAGAGATCTCAGACTGTCAAATGTTCCTGCTTTCCTGGACAGGTCGCCGGCACCACCCGGGCCATGCCCTCCTGTGTTGATGGTATGTACCACTGTTTGTGTGTGTGTGTGCACAATTTGTAAGTATCTGCATGCTCCCACTGTCAGAACCATGCATGGTTTTTGTATTTTAAAATGCCTTTTAGGGGTTTTCATGTTTTCATGTTGATTATTCTTTTTCTGTGTATGATAATGGAGTATAGCGTTAGTTCAGGCAGAGCACTAAAGGTGTGCTTGGATTACCCAATTGGTTCCTACTAGGGGTGTAAAGATTAACCGTAACATATTTTAAAACTAATAGAACAGTTACAGATATGGTTCCAACAACACAGAACTACAGATCCAACCCAAATTCTGCATGAAATTCTGGACACCGTGTGTGCAAAATTGTAATATTCTGATCCACAACAGAAATATTTGGTTTGATATGCTCCCACCAACAACCCAACCCCTTTTGTGCTACATTTTTTGATTCTCCTGATTTAACTAAGATCTAATGTACGTATGTATGTATGTATGTAAGGAAACGTAGCGTAGGAATTAGGTCTCCCAATGAAAGCCTTGTTGCTGCTGAAATTCTTTTAGAGCTCCCAAAGAGCAGAGCATTTTCTGCCAAATCTTACAGTACAACCATTTGCTTTAAATGGTCAATTTTCTCACACAAGTGTCTCTGACTGAAATTTAATTTATACTGTCTGACCGGTCCAGACATAGTCCCTAATCACATGTGGCACTCAAAAACATAGCAAGTGTTATTTTGTGACCAAGAGTGAAATATTTCATTGCATTATACTGCATACATCGGTACATGTGTTCTGGTGTGTGCTACTCCCTTCTGAAAATTTATATTAAAAATGATACATGACTGAAGTCAACTTTGATTCGACAGAGAAGACATAGACGTCAATACTCTCTTAGCAGTGTACTTGTAGCCTCTGAGCGGAAGTGCATGGAATAAAACCAGGATTTCTAACTGTCCCTGCTTTCCTGTTGTTTCCTGCTTTGTCAATTATATTTCTTTGATGAGTTCATAGGAATTACAAAGATGATGTGGGGATATTGCGCGCACAAGCAATCAAAAAATAATGACATGACTATTCCGGCTATTATAGAGATAAACAATAAAAGGTAAAAGGAGCAGAAACCTAAACTATTCTGAACAGTAAAATTAATATAGTGCTTCACAACCAAGCAAATAACTTAAATGACACACTATTGAATATAACAAAATCCAATATAACATAATAGCTTCTTAACTGAGAGGCAGAATATGGTAAATGCTCCATGAGGATGAATTTAGGTGTTCCTGCAATTATATTGAGCACTTTAGTCAGTGTCATGTGAACATAAAGGGACTCCCAACATAAATCATTCTAGCAAATATTTTAATCTGCAGAAAGTGTTATCTTTCTGGAGCTGCTTTATTGACATTGAATGAAATATTGATTCTGTTGACCCAAATGTTGGTCTGGACTTTGACACATAAATGTGCTTTGTTTCACATTAGTACTAACAATTTCAGGCTAGAAAATGCACCCATATACCCGGAAAATCCCCCCTGGCTACCGTTCCTGTGTCCACAAAATCAGTAGCCTGCACCACCTGCAGCTATGAAGATTGGCACATGATGAAATCACAGACTGTACTCCCTGCTGCTCTGTTGTTTATTGCCTTTGCCATTCATGTTAAAACTGTAAATCTATAAACAGGTGTATAAAGTGAAAAAATGAGGAAGTACATCTTTAACTACATAGATGGTTCCCAGTTGAATTACTTAAGTACAACACACGTTCCTCATCATCTGAACAAACACAGTAACCATGTGTGCGAGCACTATTGATTGCCAAAGATCAGGTTTCAAGGCACCCAACTGAATAAGTGCTACCAACTGTTTATCTTGATGCACCCAGCTCTCATAATGGTCAAGGATGGAAATGCACATTTATTCACAAACATAATAAATCATAACCGAATGATTGGAAAAGATGATCTAACAAATCATTATAAATTTGAATGGAAATGAAAATTCCCAAATACATGGTCTGGACACTAAATAAAAAGGCACTAAATAAAAACATGCCTGCAAACATTGAATCATGTCCGCCCTGTATTCTCTTCCCACCCAGCCTCCATTGTAGCCCAGAAGTGGTGGTGTCAGATGCAGCCGTGTATGGATGGTGAGGAGTGTAAGGTTCTTCCAGACCTAACAGGATGGAGCTGCAGCACAGGCAACAAAGTGAAGACCACAAAGGTTGGTGTTCACACAATCTTTCTCTCTCTTTAATATCTATTTCCCTTACTCCCTCACAAACAAACACTCTTCTCTCTCATCGACATGAACGTACATGTACACACACACACAGACACACACACACACACACACGGTCAGACCCACCAACGACTGACCCAGTTCCACCTCCGTCATGTTATATCTCTGTCCTCTCTCTTTCTCTATTTTTTTTCATTTGTCTCTGTGCCCTACTCCTTTCTTTTTCCCTCTATATCATTCTTTTTCACACCCAATTTCTCTCTCTTTACTTTCTTCTTTCCGCCCATCTTGAATCTAACATCAAACAGTCTCTGAAGAAAAACAAGGCCAACAGGAACAAGGCAAATAACACACACACACACACACACACACACACACACACACACACACACACACACACACACACACACACACACACACACACACACACACACACACACACACACACACACAGGAAGAGAGAACATCACAATTCCCTTCACTACCACTTGACCTGCTTCCCTGCCTCTGACTGGCATTCCATCTGACTGGATGCAAAAGCTTTACGCTATGGCACACCCATAATACAGTATGTGCGGTTTGTGAATGTTCTTTTGTTTTGTTTTACCTCAATTTTCATATACTGTCCATTTGTCTGTGTTTATGTGCATGTGTGGATATATATATAAATACACACATATATATATATATATATATGTATATGTACCTGTTGCCTTTCCTTCATTCGCCTGAGCAGACTCTTAGATGTCTGTCATTGGAGGAAATTTGTGTGAGACTCACCTCTTGTCACTGTATGCTTCTGTTTCTAACCTCCATCCATCTCTCTGCATTCTCATCTTCCATTATTCATGGCTGGGTGCAGACCTTTGTTTTCTGCCTAAATAATTGATTGAAGGCGTGGTCAAAGGATGGAGAGTGCATCTCCTTGGGAAATGGAGAGGGATAAGTAAAGCTTAAGACACAAGTGGGTTCTTCTCTCTTTTCCACTCTCTCTTTCTTTAAAACACTCGGCCACTGTCTCCTATACACTTGGCTGATTAAGAATTCCATCCCTACTTTTTCCTCTGCTCACCTCTCACCTTGCAACGTGGATCTCAGCCCCTCAAGTTACACTCTTTCCTTCTCAACAGCCCTTCGTCTTATTCTCACCCTGAAGTTTTCTGCTGTGCTGGCCCTCTGATTTGTGTTAAATTGTTCATAAGTGTTACTGGACATTTCAAGTTCACTGCTCACATCACAGCAAGATAAACAGACAAGGAGATGGAAATAGAAAATGACAGAGTGGTATTGGCGTATGTATCGGGGATTATAAAGAGAGAGACGGGTTGATCAGATATGAAGATGATGTAATTTCTCAATATGTGAGTGCCATTCAGAAGTTGATTCAGATATCTAATATCGTGCATTTAATTTTATCAATCCCAAAGAGCGCATTTATAATTTCCTAACAAGATGAAGGTAAACTAGTTTCAGCCATACATTGCTTTATCAGTGACTCTGTCGTAGTTTGAAAGAGCACAACTATCTGCTGTTTCTTGCATTCAGGTCTTTGACCAATGATCTGAGTGTGTGTGTACACTATGTGTGTTAGCTGGTGTGTTTGCCTGATGATGAAAAAAGGGATTTTTTTCTCTCCTCTGGTATGGTACGTTGAGGTCAAGATGCGCAGGCATCCAGATCAATAGCATTGAACGTTCTCTTATAGTCCCATTAAGACCTGCCCGTAAATTGAAACTGACGATGGAGAGAGAGAGCAGCAAAAAGACAGAAAGAGGCAGGGGGAGATGGATGAGAAAGAAAAAATAACAAGTGGAAAGAGGAGAGGAAAGGCTGAAGCCAGAGGTGATAGGTAGATTAAAGAAAAAAGAAAACACTTGAAAACAAGAATATTGGAACTGGTCAGCTGACAAGGAGCTTATGCTTGTGTCTGGGTAAACAAAGCACGCAAGAACACAGAAGAAGGTTTGGCACTCTCCCTCCTTCCCTCCATCCATCCATCCCTGGCTGGGAGCAGAGAAAAGGAGGAGAGGAGGAGGGCAGAGGGAGGAGAGAGGGAGGGGATGGAAGACAGCTAGATCAATGCCAAATAATATCATATGGATGAGCAGACAGACACGGCCGGGCTGCCAAGCCAATGAGCTGTCATAGACTGCTAGGCAAGTGGGTGTGTGTGTGTGTGTACGTGTGTGAGCGTTTGCGTACAGTATATGCACATGCAACCATGTACACACATTAACATACAAATGACTAGGTATATGTTATACTTTTAAGCTTACATTAACACTAAACCAAGGTGGCAGTCTGCAAGCACCATTAACCTCTTATTACCAAATACACTGCCTGGAAACTAGGAGCGAAGGTAAAGTGGGGGCAGAGTCAGGTTGTGCCTGACATTGCTAAGCAACCATAACTAACTAACCATGTCATTTACATCTAACATCTCCATCTTACCCTAAAATAGCATAGCCTAATTACCAGACATCAAGAGTTCAGAGCTGATCTTCTATGCCCTGTTTTTATTTTTTTTAATATTATCTGTGAGACAGATTGTAAAGCTCTGGACAGCCCTGCACTTTGATATTTATGGAAGAAAAATATCTGTCGTGAATGAAAGATATCTGCCAGCTGTGATTGATTATTCCTCATCACATGACATGCATTGCATGTTTCAAAAGTTTATGTTTATCTCAGGGTGCCCCCGTCCCGTCCAGAAAAACAGAGTTGCTCTTGCATTTGAGCATGCCTTTTGCACGGCTACATTAACAACAATGGATTTGAGGGTGCAAAAAACGTGCCATGTGTCCGGCCCTTAGGCAACATCTTCTGAGAGCACCTGTCTCTTTGATAGAAACAATAGAAGCTGTGAATCAACACCTATGTAAAGTAATCTGATGCAGATTTTAGATTATCAAAGAAAAAGAAAAAAACAAATCAAGATCAAAACTTTTTAATTGAAAAAAGAATCGTTTATAATGTAGTAGTTAAGGGGGAAATCTGCCTTGTGCCCATTTGAGGAGCCACTAGTGTAGACAGTTAAAGTTTGTTGAATAAGAAATAGCACATGTGGCACTTGTGGGCCTAAAAAAGCCCATAGAGGTGACACTTGAGCACTGCTTGTGTTCTTTGTAAATTGAGATCTAACAACCTAAATTCACTTTCTAATTGGGCACAGAAACTGTCACCTACAGGCATATTTAAACAGGGAAGGGGGTGAACACCTAAAGGGAATTTGAAGCACCTTAAGGCAGAGCAGGCACAAAGATGCAGCGGTGCACGTGCATATTGAACTGGCATGACAACAAACGCCAGCAGACTGTTTGATCACGCACAGGAGTAGATGCCTGAGGGCAATGGGATCCGGCACAGGAAGGGTGGCCCGGAGCCATCGAGAGCAGATACAGTATAACAGTTTCAGCTGCCAGCCTGGAAGAAATGCTCCTCTGAGCTCTCTCAGTGATGGCTGGCCTTCACACTTTGTTAGCTGGCACCTGGGTCGAACAAAAGACAGACTCTCTCAAGAGGAACTACAGAGGAGACAGCATGTGTTCGGGCTAAGAGGAGAAGCCACTGGGAAACACAATAAGAGACATGCAGGACTGCAATGACATGCAGGACAACAGAAGAATAAACTTAGGGAGTCTGGTCTATTACATGTCCAAGCACTGGCAGTTATACAGCAATGTGAGTCTGTTTGGTCATTGGCTTGTTGAAAATGTCTCCTAATAGATGAAATAAACCAAAAGTGAGTGCATGAGCAGAGAAAATGGAAAGTAGGATAGACAAGAGAAAGAGACCATGTGATTAGAACAGCATCTCGACAAACAGACAAAATGACATGGCAGTGGCCCAGGTGCTGAGAGTGAGGCATTGTGGGCTGACTGCCATAATTCAAACTGTGTCTTGTTTAGTTTCTTGCCAGGAAAGACAGAGGCCGCGCGCGCCACGTTGTCGGTGCTCCACCAACAAGACTCACTTCCCATTATTTCCAAATAGCGGACTGTGCAGCAAGGCATTGCATCATTTCAAACCTTCAGTTGACATGTCCTTCCAGAATTTGCTTCAAAATGTGTCCTGTGACCTTTACTGTTTCAGGTTTCAGTCTTACTTTTTTAGGGACTATATCAGTGACCCACTTTCTTTTCTACCTGTTTCAGGTAACTCGATAGTCCTGCCCGTCTCAAGAAGACCAGAAATGATGGTGGAGTTACTTGCACAGCACAATGGACCAATGGTGGGGAAACACACTCAGACGGACTTCTATGAGGAACTAGTAATTGTTTCATTTTCCTGAGGATGTCCAAGATGTGGAGGCTGACGAGACAGGACTGTAACACCGTCTTCCATCACCTTAAACACAACTGAGTGTCCTTGATTCGTTAGAAGTCTGCATCACCCACAATCCTTTACTGCTACTACAAACAACTTCAAAAAAAGTGAACTATGACCTAAACTGCGCTTGATTAGATGACAAAAAACTTTCTTTACAACAATGTGTATTCTTCATCTCTCTTCTATGGCTTGGTTGTGTTCCATACGCATACTGGAAATAAAGGGGATCTGGATTTTAGACAGCTATCCTGCATTACAACATCACTACAAAAAAAAAGGCGGGAAGTGGATCCAGAATGGCTGTCTCGTGTGGTTTGGACAACACATTTAAAATGACCTGTGCCACATATGACACACTTGATGCTGTCAAAATATTTCTCAAATCTGAATCCAAACCTTTTCTTTTTTTTCAGATTTCACCTACATAAGATTATTTTACCTTGAATAGTTTGTGGCTTACCACTTGCCATTTTTTAAAATGGGGAGACAGATTGTCAGTCTTCTTTTTTCTTTTATTTTTTGACAATGGACAAAATCATTTCAGGGGTGAGGTTAGACTAATACCAAGTAGATGTTATGGTATATTGAAACATGTAAACGTGTAAAAAATAGTCCATGGAATCAACGGGGCTAAAAATAAATTGATGCTCTAATGGTTTTAATATCTGTGTTTTTAAACGCCTGTTAACCACTATTGAGTACATGTGTCAGTATTATATGAAATGAATAAAACCTTTCAAAAGAAAAGATGAATCTCAGCATTTTGATTCAGCCCTGCAATTAATTAATTAAGACTCAACCAAATTGAAGGGTCCAAAGAACTGTCACTGCATTGCTTGACAATGGATGCTTGGAGCTCTCAGCATTATTGATAATTTTGAACATTCAATAAAATTATGAATTTGTAACTACTGGTGTTATGGTGTTGGCTCCAAGAAACATCATCAATAACTGGTAATTGCATTTCTGCTATTTTAAATTGAATTGTATTATCTTTATTTCCTGCTTCAAACAAACGGCTTTGAACACTGTCAGCTGTTTCGTAATTGACGGAAAAAGCTCTAAATATAGAATCCTGTTTTTTTTTTAACCGTTTGCCGACCTCAGGAGAAACCTGTAGGCAACATTTGGCTGGAGTTTTCACCACAGAAATCCCAAGCAGGTGAGGAAAATGATATTTGTATGCAGCACATTTAAGCCAGGACTCAGAAAACACTGCGCTGACAAACAAGATTTGTGGAGCTCAGGTGAGTTTTTTTTAAATGTTTTTGTATTGATTGACAAATTAACAACACACATACTGTTACAGCCGAAGCTTTAGGGTGGCAAGTGAATGTTAAACAGCTGTTGGCATCACTAGGTTAACGTGTCTGCCATCTGTACATTTTTTCCGTGGTGGACTGACTTTGTTATTTAGGTGGCATATAACAGATGACAGTTTTTTTTTGTTTTTCTTCCAGAAAAGTCCAAATAAACCATTTTCAGTTACTATTATTAATATTTAGTGTATGTTTAGATGCTTTCCACAGTACATCATCTGTATACTCAAGCCCATATTAACAATTTCATTTCAATTCAGTTTCTTTATGAAAGTGCAAATGTAAAAATTATTAAAATGCATGATTTCACATGGGTCAAAAATGCCAGAATCTGTAGTCCCCTGCCCTCGATGTTAAAAAGGCCTTTTAAAATACAAAGAAACAAACAGGGAGACAACACAAGCAAAACAAAACTTAGCATAAAACATCACAAAAGCAAAAGATTAGCAACAAAACAAAGCACAACACAGAACTAAGCACAAGACCAGACACAACACAGAAGCAGAAAGATATACAACAAAGCAAAGCAACAGAGTATAGGGTAAAACAATTAGCCCAAACACAGCTGTTAAGAACAATAAAAGCACTAGTTAACTAGGAGGAAACAATAAGTAAAATGCATATATGTTGACAGCTTATTAAAGCCAGGTTTATAATATTGAGGTATAAGTCAGGCTGATAAGATATTTTAGGTAATTTATAAAGTTTTGGAATCACACATCAGTTTCACCCATGACATTGATTAGCAGAAGTGGTTACCCATTTGATTAAATGTAATAATTTCAACATTGATGTTGGCACTATTATTTTAGGCAAAGCAGGACGCCTTCCACTGTAAAAGTGCAAAACAAAAGTCAAAATCCTTTAGTCAAATTTTTGAAATCCTTTAAAAAAAATGTTGTGTTATTTGTCTATGTAAATCTTCTATTTATTTTTATATTTCATTTTGAATGTTTTTTTTATACTTTCAAATATTGATAATGTATCTGCCTAAAAATCCAGCATTGTTAGGTTTGTAATGCATCCCTTTATATAGATTAAGTAAAAAATAACATGTTTCTTGTAAATGTAACACGGGCCTAAGACAACCTCATGGTTCTACAACTTTGTCATATTACATCAAACAAATATGGCTCCATGTCAGAAGAAATTTCCTCACATCCACTTCAACTGGACCAAGTAGCGATGCACAGAAACCTGATGCAAATGCTTAGACTGTACCACAGAATGATGGAGCAACATCAGCTGATCACAGGAACATGCCTACCAAGAAGTACTGAGTCAAATACATTATAAACTGTACTTTCACTCAGGTTATCTGTATATTATACATCCTGCCCACATTTCTCAATTTCCCATTCCTACATTCTGTGCAAGCCCTTGTGTTTGTGTAGATGAGAAATTCCACTAAATCAAAACCCTGACAGGATGTGCTGTCGTTAAGTATTACAGTAAGATGAGGTTAATGTAGGTTTAAATATAAAACCGTTCCAAGAAAGTACAGTATGATGTGGAAAAATGTAATCAAAACAGCAGGATGTACTGTACTGTCAGCATGCAACTGCTGGTGTTAGATGTTGATGCTGAGTGGCAGGATGCCTCTGTTATAAACCTGATGGAGGAAATAAAACAAGAGGGCCCAGACTGAAAAAAAAAATGCAAACAAAATGTTGGGTTTAAAGCTGTGGCCATCTATCTCTTCTCTCCACACATACACTATCTGTGTTGTGTTGCATTTAAGCTGCCTTTCTATAAAAGGCTTTTCTGATTTGGCTAATCTCCCAATGGATCCTCTCAGGGGCTGCGACCTTCCACTGAGCCTCAGTCAATCTGCGTGTGTGTGTGTGTTTCATGGCCGGGGCTCTTTCTGAGCCTCAACGCATCATTAGTGCATGTCATTAAAAGATTACATTGAGTAAACCCGCATACAGATTCTCACACATACACGCACAAGAGACGTGAAACAGGAACTGAGCATGAAACACACTGGTATAATCACAGAGTGAAAAATGTGTAAAAGGGTTTTGACATCAGAATGTGACGGCCATCATTTTTCGCATGGTGTTTCTCAAGCTGCACATGAATCTAATCATGAGTATCGCGTAGTTAGAAAAAATATTTAACACTGGTGCTGAGGCGAGGTATCAGTTGTCTAACAGTCTTGTCCTATCTGATCATCAACACTGCTGATAAGCATCGATCTACAGTAGTTATTTGTGGCGTTACTCTGAATATCCAGACGATGATGCGATTAGTCAGTGTGCTGCCTGGTTAGCGGTGCTAATAACAGATGCCAGAGCAGATGCTACTTTCAGCCAAATATGAGATTGGCTATCCTAGATGCTGACACATCCATTCTAGAAGAATGATAAGAGGAAGGTGACACATTGAGGGTGTTGAATATGAACAAACATGTCTAACCATGTGTTTCATAGAGAGCGGAAGTAAAACTAGAGCTTCGGGGTCATCTACAAAATGTTGCATGGCTTGCTCCATATGTCTATATAAGAACAGTCCTTTTTGGAAAAACTATTCAACATTGTTTTTTATTCTTTATTCTTTAATGAACATCCGTTAATGGTGTCTTCCGGCAACTTTTGCACTTAAGCTGAAGCTCGAGTGACATTAAGTGATAATAATTACCTCTTCTGGAGCATCCATTTTATTTTTTTTAATCCTCCCTGTCCTTTTTGGATATGGTGGTGCTCAGTCATGGAAGGCTTATATCTTGTGGATGCGTCGACAGTTTTGTTGTCATTATTTAGTATTCGTCATGGGGGAGAAACTACAAACTATAGCTTTAAACCAAAAGTTGTCATTTCTAATGGTAAAACTTGAGATATGATGTGATATGAGGATACTTTTGTCAGCTGTGGCTAGTTAGTTAGTTTAAGTCATTTACATAGTGGGCACAGCATTTAGCATTGAGGGTCCTCTCACCATAACAAGATTCTCTATTTTAGCTTTTCTTTGCACATGACCTAGTAACACCATTTCTTCTTTCAGTCTCCAGATAAAGTGGACACCACCAACATATTCATGTAAATGTGACAAACCTGAAGCCCTAGTGGGTTGTACTGGTCTAAAAAGTTGGGTTCTCTGTGCTTTTAGATATCTATGTCGATCGCCTCTTCTGGGTCGTTTGGAAGAACTCTGCCACCTGCATCGTCTATGTTGACTTGTCCAACCACCTCTTCAGGCACACTCCAGCCCCACACCAACAAGCTCCTCTTGGTATTGGCTCTGGGCTTCTCATGATACTAATTCTTTATTTTTAACTTTTGTTCTGAATTCTATTCAGTGGAAGTATCGTATGATCTGTATTATACTGGACCCACTAAACTAAAATTAAACTTAATCCTATAATTCTTTTGTTAAACCTATTCTTAGATCTTTCTCAGTGAACACATTTTGTGTCAAACACAAGTGAACCCGACTCATTAACAGTGGCTGCATTTCAGTTAGGTCTGCTTGTTAAGCCAAATGACACTAATGTATTTTACTTGGCAAATTATGTCCTTTATTTTATTATTATAGTCATATTAATCATAATTACTAACATCTGCATAGTTTGAGACAATTAGAAGGACAGGCTTGTCATTTTTGTAAATAAAAATATGTTTGTAACTTGATATGTTTGACAAGCATGAACATTAAGCCCAATGATTTATTTCACGTGTGATGCATCATGTGCCAACAGTGCCATTCACAGTAGTCAGCACAGTGCCAGTTGACACAGATGTCTAAATGAACAGCTGCAATTGCTGCAACATGAATCAACCTGTCTTTCCCAAACTCTAATGATGTTTGCCTCTGCTTTTCCGCTATCTCCAGGACAACTTTGAAAGAAAGTAAGCCTGTGAGTATTGGAGTTGATATTTAGCTATTGTTTATTTACCTCAGTGCTAGTTATCATAGCTGACCTTGACAACACATTTTAGGTAAGGAGACCTAGAACAGTGTTTACCACAGAATTAGAGTCTATTTTTGGTAGTGGTTGATGGGGGTTAGAACTGCAAAAATATATGAACTGAAAATGTTTTTTTAATTCAAGTTAGGTTTGTTTCTTCACAGTTGAAGTGTTTGAGGGGAGGGGGCTTGGAAAACATGATTTACATCTGGAGAGAATGCCAGTCTTCTGGACCCACAGCCCTCCTTCAAGCCTGGCATCCCCACACAGCCTACCGTAATGTTTACCCGGAACTCCCAGACAGCAAGAATGTAAGTTAAGTTGGTTTCTCTCTTTGGTTGTTTTTTTTCACATAAACCGAGCTGGTTAGTTAAGCCACATTGTACCCACAGCTGTCAATGCAAAATGGCAATGCTTTTTATGGTGCTTTTATCCAAATTACACACCGTCGGCAACTATGTAAGGCGCTGGCGGGACTATGTGGATCGATTTGGGGTTCAATGTCTTGCCCAATGACACTTGGACATGTAAAAGAGCAGAAAGAGCTGAAGATTGAATCACCAAACCAGCAATCCACAGCCGCCCGGTGTACCTGCAATGGGTATAAAGCAAAGCTATGTCTGTATTTGTTACGCAAAACTCTACTAACTTTGAGTTATAAAGTTGGTGAGAAAACAATAACAGCTATTGAGCGTGACAGAATAATGAGTCTCCATGCTAAGCTTGTCAAGGACAGATATGAGGGCTAGTAGTGAGTATACACATCTTTTTGTGGGTAAGACAGCACAGGTGAACTGTGAAAATATAACGAGCAACAGCAATTTCAAGTCATTTATTGATATTACTGTATAGAAACAGAACGAGAAAGTGAAGAGGTGTCTCTGATAAGCCTATGTGTCTTGTTTCTTAAAAACAAATACTTAATTTTTTGAAACATTTTCCATATTTATTTATTAATTAATTAATTAATCAAAGCACCATCCAGTTTGTGTGGCCATATCAGAAGCGATAACCACAACCCTTCTCTTTTGATTCTGACATATAGATAAAGATATTATGGGATGGCGAGGAAGTGGAAAGTGGAAGTGAAAAGACAAGTGCAGAAGGAGTCATATGATGCTAGTACAAAGTGATGGCCTAAAAATAATATTGCTTCTGTCGTGAGACTTGGAGAACAGAGCAGATCTAAGCAGGTTACAAGGGAACTTAACAGATCAGCGTGACATATAATTCAACTGAGTGTGTGCGTCTTTGTGTGTGCAAGGTGGATAGCATGCAAGAAAGAAAGAATGTGTGTGGGACTGATAAGCAGCACAGGCCCAAAGCGTTCTTTACATGG
The DNA here is from genome assembly GCF_008692095.1 of Etheostoma spectabile. Classification (NCBI taxonomy): domain Eukaryota; kingdom Metazoa; phylum Chordata; class Actinopteri; order Perciformes; family Percidae; genus Etheostoma; species Etheostoma spectabile. Next base: position 9,407,763 of record NC_045739.1, read on the forward strand.
CGATCTCAACCTGACGCTTTCCTCAAACACACACACACACACACACATACACACACACACCGCTGACTGTGTCATTCATATCAAGGCAAGTGTGAAAGGAGGTGCATTCCCTTTCATTCCCTAGGAGTCATTCCTGAATGAACGTTAAACATTCACAGTGTCACATTCAAACATTCAAAGAGTCACAGTGATTAAGGTTGTACTGTACTGATGACTCACACAGATGAGATGACCTCTCATCTTGCTGCATAACGTGTGTATTCTGTACGTGTGGTCTTGTGGTATTCATTGCCAGGACACTGAGACTAGCAGGCTGTTGACATTCTGCAAACAGAGACACAAACACAGATAACCCACACATTGTTTATTGGGGTCAGGTAAAGCTCAAGGGGCATTTCCAAGAGACAGAAAACTGTCACCTGGGCTGTATGGTAGATGACTGGCAAGTGCTCTGCTTCACTGAGACATTAGTATGAACTACAGCAGGGTATTGTTTAAAAATATCACAATATCCAGTACCAATAGTACCAATAGTACTTTATTTGATACCTTTTTTTATAATGCATCTGTGCACGCTGAACTACAGTACCAGCTCCATCAAATGCACAGCGCTCGACCATCAGCGCTTCACCACACCACAGACTGTATGGGTTGTAGCAAATGCGTACTGGGACAATCACATGTTGCATTAAATCAAAGAATACTTGCAGTGATTGGCTGTAGGGCTGCAACTAACAATTGTTTATTAGTCAATTAATCCGTTGAAAATTTTAATGATTAACTGAATAGTTATTTGGTCTATGAAATGCCAGAAATAGGTAAAAATGTCAATCAGTGTTTTCCAAAACTCAAGATGATGTCCTCAAAAGTCTCAAAAAATATTCAGTTGTCATAGAGGAGTCAAGAAACTAGAAATATTCACATTTAAGAAATATGACTCAAACTGATTAATCAATTATCAAAATAGCTGCCGATTAATTTAATAGCTGACAACTAATCTATTAATCTTTGCAAACAAACACATACGAATTGTGATTTTTTTTTTCTAGATCTTGGTACAAAAAGGAACTAATGTAGGTATTTTTTGACTAGAAAAGTTTTGATACTGCTGGGTTTTTTCTGTGCTCGAATACCGATACCCAGGCATAGTACATTATGAGCCACA
>NC_045739.1:9408937-9429599 GCF_008692095.1 Etheostoma spectabile
CAGAATGCACCTCCGCCTAGGATGTCAATAGTCAAATTGGTGACTGTTGTTACAAAAAAACTCAGCAGCAGCTCGACTCTGGATACAGGAAGAAGGTTCAGGAGACTTTGATGACTTACACAGAATGAAATCTCAATCGAGGAGAATTAGGATTAAATAGTACAGTTCAACCACAATGTGGTTATGTGTAGTCCCATCCCTACTCTAAAATCCGGTCTTTCTAAAGGTGTTGTTAAACTCAAACTGGAGATGTTCAATGTAAATAAAGATATTACTGGAGTTCATAAAGGTATTGGGCCACATATGGCCTGCTGGTCATAATTTGGTCACCTCATATTTATGTTGCTTTGTTGGATTGAGTCTGGCAGGCCCTTGTGCTGTATGCCTCTAGATAGCTCAGCAGTACACCACTGGATTCCCTGCTGGGTGTTGCCTTGCTGTGTCCACTTGTAAGATAAATTATGATGTTACCCACTATGGTGGGCTTGAAAAAGGGTTACTGGTCATGCTGAGAATCATAGATTGGAAAAGTAGCTGGTTGGTCTTCTATTTTCTTTATTAATATGTGCAATATCTGTGCCATTATTTATCTCACCGTTTTCCTATTTATCCCTTTCTCTCTCCCTTTGCAAATTTGCAATTCTGCACTTTGCATGTATATTGTGTTTAAATGTAAAGACAGAATGTAGAACTCTAGTTTTACAGTTTAAAGCTCAAACAATTGAGACCGAGGAATTACATATTAATGTTGAGAGAAAATATGCTGTAAGTACCAAAATTAGGTAAACAAGGAGAAAAAATACTGAGCTCTTTGATGCACAAGGAGGGTGGAGAAGCAGACTATTGCAGGAAATTACTACTCTAATATTGGTAATTGGTAATATTCAAATCTGCTGCTAAACAGTCTGTGGAGGGAGAGAGAGAGAGAGAGAGAGAGAAAAAAAAAATCCTGTCTCTGGGCTGAGTGTTAGAGAGACAGAGGGAAGGGGTGTCAGCATTGTGATTAATATTCAGTTGTTGACATTTAATGTGGAGCACCGAGAATGTGAGGGTGGGATGATGCCAATTTAAATAAGAGCATTACAGAATATGGAAGAGATACGGGAATGAGGAGAAGTAGAGGAGATTAGGGGGAGACAGGGACACCATTTCAGAGAGCTAACACACACACACACACACACACACACACACACACACACATACATACACACACACACACACACACACACACACACACACACACACACACACACACACACGAGTTTGTCTGGGTTGATTTTAAGAATGGAGACCAGAAGTGTTGCCACTGTAATTAATGAGAATTGTTGTTGATGATTGTTACTGTCAGTTTGTTTTTTGTATGCAGCTAAGAGACAGTCTTGAAACTAGATCTGGGTCACACTGCCATAGTCTACTCATTAAACCTATTCAGCTCTCTTGCTGTGCCATCAGCTGTTTATTCAGCAATTGAGATAGTGTGGCTGTTTTCTTCTCTTGACTTCAGACGCTCCTCTCAAATTCAGACGCTCATCACCAAGAATGAAAGACCCCTGTGTTGAACTGGTAGAGGGATAACGGTAGGGAGCTAATAGATAGAGAGAGAGAGAATGAACTAAGAGAGAAAGAAAAGGAAGGGGGGATGCAAGGAAACTGTGTCTTAGTGCTGTTGTTTACAAACACTGTTTATTAAGTTAATGACCTCTTTTGCATAATTACAGTCACATACAGATTGTGCTGAATCCAAAACTCAGGAGAGTTTCTGTTCTAAACATAGGCTCAACCAAAGAATGTGTCTATGTTTGTCACTGAGAGAATACACAAGTTTTATGGAGTGAAATAATTAAGGATGCAGACAGATGTGCAGAGCTGAATCCATCCATGTGTGATAGGAGGTTACGGCATTGCATCACAGCTAACGCACTTTGGCTTTGTCGGGCTGCTGGTTTACCAAAGCTTACATGCACCTCCTTAGAAATGTAAAAGGGGCGACATACCACGAAGAGACCACAAGATCCGTGATTTCTCAACTTGGGCTGCTTATGTTTTCTTCTACAGTACATGTTATCAAAGTTGGTGTTGTCATAGTATCTAGCAGAGCAATATCATGAGTCGGAGGTTTGTGTTTGGATCTCAGATAACCTTGGTTACATTTTTTGTTTACATTAGAATATGGTTAAGGTCCAATTTATTCATTTCTACCTTTTCCTCTTCCTCATCTAACACACTTAAGGGATGTGTGGATGGTCTACTACAGCTCCGTATTGCACTTTTAGTCGCACAATCCAATAAAATTGGAAGAATCTGATTTCATTCCTCTTCGTGAGTTAATTTTATTCCTCCATAATTTAAATTGTAAATATGTCACATTAGGTAACCTAAAGACACTAATGTTTTACTGTGACTTTAAAGAGTTAACTCTGAACAAGAAAGTACACATGCAGACAGGTGTACACATACACACACACACCTTGTTGAACATATTGCACGCTTGCACCTACAAAAAAGAGCATGCAAAATCACACACACTTGAGTACCCCTAAATGAACACTCTCATAGCTCTCCATGCAGACTAATGAATACAACACTTTGGAGTCAATGCAGATAATGAAGTCTATTTGCATAATTAAAGAGGATGAATCAAAAGGTAATTTACAGTACCCTCTTGTCCCCTGCTAAAACGTAGGCTGAGTAGGAGGGAGAGATGGAGGGTGGGAGGTGCTGCATACACTTACGTCCTCACCCCAGGGAGCCTTTTTGAAGTTGTAAGCAAGATGGGGTTTTTAAAACAGGCATTAGTAGAAAATGAACCTTTGTACCTCAGCGTGTTATGCTTAATATCGATGGCATCACCCTAGGAGTATTCTCTCTCTCTCTCTCACTCACTCAGACACACACACACACGCAAAAACTGTGGAAGTAGGGGGCGCAATTCTTCAAACGCATGAACACAAAAACAGTTCACCATATTTTCCTTCAATCAATTTTCCGACCTTTCCACCTACCTCTTTCCTCATTTCTCTCTCCATCCATCCATTTCTCCATCCATCCCCCTCCAAAGCCTCCAGTCAGCAGTCAGCTATAGAATTCCATTACAGTCTAGTGATGCAGCACTTCAAAGGAGGGAGAGCTGCATGTGTGTGTAACTATGGGAGTGTGTGCATGTGCAATACAGTGTAAGTGAGAGATTCTTTTTTGCTATGTGCAGGGAATCTCATCATCGGGCACACAGTGATGTCCCCAGCCAATATTTATCCTGCAGTGTTTGCAAACTGTTTCTTTTCTTTTTTGAAATCTGGAATGTGTTGTAAGCAACTTGGGTTTTGCTCAATAGTGTGATGTCCTGCGTCTGTGTTTGTTTGTTAGCAGCAGCAGTAGGAATATCTCCATCCAAATATTTGCAAATTTTAGGTTAATTACCAATCAAATTACCAAAGATAACCGATTGCCTGTACCTCTGCTGCATTCTATAATATAGCATTTGTCAGCTTTTCCTCCATGTGCTTTGTGTTTTTGTTTTGTATTATTTGGGCTCTCAGATGGGGGGGAACTGAGATCTGGCATCAGTGTGGTGAAGCAGCATCCATGCCGGAAATAGAATAAAAAGAACAAGGGGACCAGGTCCCACTAGTCATTGTTTATTCAAACACTCTGTTTCGATTAGCCTTTTCTGCATCTTATCTTTACGGTCATCTAAAAGTCATAAACCTTTTGAAATTTTGTCCATGAGTATGTGTGAGAACACTGTAATAACAAGGACAGGGTTTGTCTGAAATCTTTATGGTAGCTCTCTCTCGCCCAAACTACAAATAACAAGACTTAGAAGTCTAGAGAGGTTTTAAAATTGTTATAGAATACATCTCACTCTTTATCCTTTAACATGCACCAGTGCTAATTGGCCAGATGTTAACTGTGAGTTAAACAACATTTGCCTCGCACTGCTTCAGACTGTGTTAGTGATTCAAACAGCCTATGAAGCAGACACATACTTACTGAAACTACAAATTTAACTGTAGCATTCCGATATGTTACTCACAGACGAAAGTCATTAACGTTAGTAGTAATTGCGGACAGCTGCAGACAGCGAGCTTAGAGAATACAAAACAGCACAGACAACGGCAACAGAATCTAACCGCATCCACTGAAAAGCATAAAAAAAGCAGAGTTTTCATCTCCAATGGAGTTCTTCTCTTCAATTAGATTGGTCCTGCATTTCCACTGGTAAATAATTCACAGGCAGAACCATCAACAGACAGGCATGGCAGTATAAATGATTTAGGGTGTGCGTGGGGAGGGCAGTGAGTGACGTTGGTGTGGTGTCTAACGATGGAAATAGTTTTTAGCTATGTTTGCTGTGCTTTTAAATATCCCCTGCTCCGTCTGTCATCCTGTTTCTCCCTGTGATGGACTAAATAAGGTAGATGAGGTTCTTTTTCCATGTTTTCCAAAATGTAAATGGCAGAACTCAGCTTCAATGCATGTCAACTAAAAAGAGCAGAAAACAGGTGGTTGAAAATAGCTGAATCGTGAGTTGTACATCTGTTTTCCTTACATTTTCACAGACCTTATGTTGTATGTTCGTGCGTAAAACAGATGTTGGTGAGAGACAAGATGGCCTGATTTAATAACTTGCTGGAGTGTTATTATGGATCCCAACTAAGCAGTCCGACTAGTTGGGGTTAGGCTTTGAGCTTGATTAGTTAAGGTTAGGATAGCCAACTGGTCAGGGGATAGGAACTGAACAAATCTGGTTCCGTTACCTTGCGTAAGCATGGACCCCTGGCTAATAGTAGCATGGGAATGCTATTGAAGGGTGGGTCTTGTCTAGAAGTTGCATGGGTTCCATAATAAACCTCCAGGATTTCACAGACTTTTTTTGAGATTGTTGTGGCCCACAATGCCTGATTTTGTGGGAGCTTTTGTTGAAAATTGCGATAAAAGTTGTGATGTCTTTGGTATGTGTGTTGCAATGAAGTTGCGGTAAAGAGTGAAAGTTGCAAAAAAAATCTTTGTATAGCTCTTTAAAAATAAAATGGGGAGAATAAATTTATTCTGGGCTGAGATTTCCTTGTAACCTTACCAAAAAGGCTCAGGATGCTCCAAATATTGGTATAATATGAAAATGGCTGGTGGATTTAAAACAAATATATATATAATATATATTTATTGAATTAATCAAATATGAACATATCTGTATCCTTTCATTGTTAGTTCATTTCCTATCCTGGGCTGGGCCACACATTCAGTACTTATTGGACTTACAACTTGCACTTACAATAACAAGCATAGCTGTCCTCAGTTTAGGTCATCTTGTACATTTTATCTCCGTTTGTTTCTGCATCCACCGTGTGTGCTTGTGCGCGTCAATCATGGGGGGAATGGAGCAAAAGCCCCGCTAGCTGCAGAGAACCAACAGGATTGAAACAGCAGTGGCTTTCAGCAACTTTGGAGTTAAAAATCATTCAAGCGTAGATTGATGTTAAAATGTATACAGGTTGGCAGGATGGTCTGAGCCTTTTGCTATGCATTTTGTTGGTAAATGTGAGATGTTTGAGTCACACACATCCGGTCTTCATAGCAGAAACAAGAAAAGGAATTTGATCCGTTCTCACTCCCGTTTGGTCATTGGCTCTCAGAGTGCACGTGGGACCGCTGATATTGGGTGAAGTTATGGGAAACTCCAGTTATGGGTCAAATTTGCGGAAAAAGTTGTGTGTATATTGATCAAAATTGCGAGTCGGACCAAATTCACGGGGATTGGTTGAATTTGCGTGAATTGCTGGACAGAATAACTGTGAGGCAAGTTGGCCTGACAATATGGAAAAACAATATAAATACAGTATAATACACTGTACATCATGTTATGAATGAAGTCTCTCTCTACAGCTTTAGAGTATCCAAAGCTTAAAATCCCCTAGTAAGAGACATAAAAAATGAGGTTTGTTGCCACAGGTTTTCAGCTTTGTTAACAGTACAGATCACCAATCTGTTTTGTGTTGGACACTTAGTGGCAGAACCTGTGGACACAAAACAGACTAAAGTCCCTCCTTTTCTTTCTATTTAGAATTTAGTTTTGATTAATTTTGTGCTGTCAGATTAAATGTGTGAAATGTAAAGAATATCAGTCCAAAACTGTTTAATTGCTCAAGTCATTTATCAAGCAAAAATGCTGAACATGCACCAGGCTTCTTTCCTTATTAAGAATGTTTCTTGATCTGGAACATTTTATAAACAAAACAGTTCATCGATCAATTGAAAAAGTAATTTAGGTATCAATCAATCATGAAAATGATCATATGCTGCAGCCCTAGATCAAATCATATTCAAGCAGACAATAGTATTTCATCATGCTGCATGCTTCAGTTAAGCAGCTCAAAACACAGAGAACTAGGAGATAGTGAGAAACTGAAACCGTGAGCAAAGACGGCTGACCAAATTCTGCTCTACTTCTGTGACCAGAAGGTAGAGCAAGCCAGACCAGGGTTTGGCTGTAAACGGGATCTGATTCATGCATTGACAGGAACAAAATTAGCCGACACCATTCTTGTTGTCTGTAGCCATAGGAACCTCACAAGAGGAAGTTTTCTGAAGTTTGCAAAGAAACACAGATGTAGGATTGGCAACTAGATGAATAGATCTGCACAGACACCACGGAGTAGGAAAAGTGATTAGGTTTTTGTACACGTTTACATTTTTTTTTAAATCACTACCTCAGAATTATTATTTGCTACGGCTCTGATTACAGTACTCGTAAGCTCCATAATATTTCTATATGTACCTCAGCTCTCTATCACAGTGAAGGAATATAATGTAAATATGGCGACCTCGCACAGCATAGTCTCATATTCAGACATTAAACAAGACAAACCTTCTCATCTTTGTTCATATCACAAAATAAAGGAAGTAATATAAACACAGTTACTCTGGGTAGCTTGTTCCTCAGCTCTGCTTGAGGCTAGCGGCTAAAGGCTAAATTAGTTGCTACTAGCATAACACTACCCCAACCCCGTGGAGCCCAGATAGCTCAGTGGGTGGAGCAGGCGTCCATATATAGAGGTTTACTCCTTGACGCAGCAGGCCTGGGTTTGACTCCCACCTGTGGCCGTTTGCTGCATGTCATTCCCCCATTTTCTCTCCCCTTTAATGTCTTCATCTGTCCTGTCAATAAAAGGCCCAAAAATGCCCTAAAAATATCTAATTTAAAATAAACACTCCCCAGCCCCAGACAAACTTTCTGCTTTTGAGTTGCATTGTGGGTAAAGTAGGCGCCAGATTTTGACAAGGAAGAAGAATGCGTGGAATTAACAAGAAAGATTATGTCTCTGGTTCTTTTCCATCAATATTCATTGTGAGCATAACAATATTATAGGAGTGCAGTGCAAATCGGTGGAATACTCTTTCAAAGCATCATAGAGCCTTATCAAGCATGACACATCCATCTAGTTATCTGCAGAAAAAATCAGGACCTGAACTACCAATAAAGAAAAACTATGCCATTGGTATCTACGGTGGGACTCCTGTTAACTCCTTGCATTAACAATGAATCTGGCTTTACATTACATCACAACATTTGTCCCACCATCCACTCAAAATGAAGGATGTTGCCTACATGGAAACATTGGAATAATTAGGGGTTGGAACATATTAAAAATAAATTAGTATGTGTCGAAATTAAATGTAAAGACTGCAACAAATTATGAATGTACTGAATATGGATGAGGGATGCAATAAATAGTTTATAGAGTTTTACTTTGACACAGAATTACTGCAACATGTCATTGCAGAAACCAAAGTAATACTGGATAGATACATTACTGGATAGAAAAGTGTACAACCAATGTACTGCATGAACATTAAATGATGTGTGTATATTGCTGGTAAAATGAGTGTGTCATTTTACTTTGTATTGACTTTGTACCCAACCATGATCAATATCTGTGCTCTGCAGCCTGACTGACACCTGCCCAGTGCTCTGGCTGTTTGGGACATGGCTATTTGTTTCAGCTGACAGGAGCCCAGGGCAGTGGAGACAGAGAGAAAAAAGAGAAAGTTAATAGAACAGAAAGTAAAAAGACAAAGTACAGAGAGGAAATGAGGAAAGGACAGGGAGATTTCACTCACATCAGACACAAAATGTACACACTGACCCATGATTTGTGCAACGTGACGTTGACTAAAATAATCTAGATAGAAAATTGAATCAGCCTGCTACAAAAGTGTGCAGCAATACTACATTTTTAACTCCACACTGTAGTAGCTCTTTCTCTCACACAACCAGACCCTCAGACAGGCAGATAGTAAAGTCAGTCTGTGTATCGATGCAGCGTAATTAGAACAGACAGTTAACGGGCTAGAGTTTGATTAGTCAGAAGGATGAGATGGAGGCACAAATGGCTGCAATTTCCCATTTTCTCCCCATGAATTCAACATCTTTATGCCTGGTATTAAAAGAATAACACTATAACAGGCTATGAAAAAGATTTTAGTCATTTTTAATTGCATTGCTGTACGTTATAATTATGGCTACCTACCATAGCTTTTTAAGGTGGGATGTGTTTAAAGTGAATTTTCTAAACATTAATTGTGACAGATGGTTGATTCAATTAAGACTGTATGAGCTTAATTGTATTTTTTTTTCTTCATGCAAAAAAACAGCAGTTAATAGTGAAGGATAGGTCCTCGAGTGTGTTAGTTACTGTCAGTATGTGTAGATCGAAGACATTGATCGGAGCAGCCATCTCACCACGCTGCATGTCAGCTGCCTGTCAAATGGAGATGGAAAGTATCTGATACAGTGCTGAATGAATGAGAGACTAGTTTAACAGAGAGAGAGAGAGAGAGAGAGAGAGACAGACACAGACAGACAGACAGACACACACACACACACACACACACACACACACACACACACACACACGTACATGCTAAAAAGACAAAAGGACGCTCAGTCGTGCACACTTCTTCAATCACCACTTCTACAGAGGACACAGAACTGTGTTGTTTACCCCCTGTGTATTTCTGTCATATAACACTGTATATGTTATATGTCCTTATTGGCCTCATCCTCATCTTGTTGACATCTCATTTTCACCCATCAGTTTTCCCCTCGCTGATTGAACACAGCTGTCAGACATGCCGCTTAACGTTTTACACAACATTTGTCCTTCCTATGTTGCCTATGTGAGTGCAGCAACCTTAAGATGGGCGGAATTTGTCCCCGTCCACGGACAGCTGACGAACTTTCTGTCCTTTTCTACTCTCACACAAACCATCCACAGACACATTTGCACGCACAAACGTATACACACAATCATAAACTCACAAGCATCGGTCTGCCTTCTCCCTCTCAACTTGTGATGTGTGCTTAAACCCTGGGGTGGTAGGTGAGGTGTCAGCAGTGATCTGATAGTGCTGAGGTGGTCCAAATGCATGATTCCTCCTAAGCCTGATCCTCTCACTGCATCCAACTTGAAAATCCCTCCCTGTGTTGTCCCTGCAGCTGTGCAGGAGGAGCGTATAGTCTCCAGGCCAAGGATTTAAATTCATTATAATTTTTTTTTTACTTTTAAGTAATTTAGCAATTCGTGGCTCGCTAGCATAACTTGAAACTTTAAATACAACAGTTGAACTGGAGGACCTTGTGGAAACAAGTTTTAAAAACTTCAAGTAATTCTAATTATCATTCTTGCTGGGAAATTATTGCCCAGGTTGGCCAGAGTCTGCAGGCACTTAGGCTTAAAGAATGCTTAAGATTTTACAATTGGGAACAGAGAGAGGTAGCCTGTCAGGCAAACCCTGAGATGCCGCTGCAGCAAGTTTTAAATGAAGAAGTAATCATGCAGAAATTACAGATGAGTAATCTCTGATTAATAACTACATGTTTTACAAGGAGGTCAGAGATTGGTGAGGCTACAGTGGATCCCTCAGATTAACTGCTTTGATTGGTTTGGTAAAAACCTGGCCGGCCGAGTGTGCAATGACTGGAGTTAGATAAATGGGCTCATAACTTCCCTAAAGTTCCTCTTTTCTCCACCCTCCCAACCCCTTTTCTTCATTTGTATGCAAAGTCCAATCCCTTAGGCTCCCTTTCCTTCTCTTTAATTTTCAGCCATCTTTTTTTAATCAATTTTCTTTTATCTCGGGGAAGTTATTTTAATACTCCTACATCTTATTTCATTCTCAGCAAGACTGTGTGGGGATATCAATTATTCAATGGAGTGGGAGATGAGGAATATGTTAATATTGATTAAGCTTTTGCCACACCTAAGAAGATTACACTCTCTTATCACTATGCTAGAGTGCTGCATTAGCCGGGCAAATTAAAGGACACGTAGATAAACTGTGTTAGAAATACAGTGATGTAAGAACATTGGTGTGTCTTACATGTTTGGATCAGAGATTAAAAGCCTATTTACTCTACACAACAAGCAGTCAAAAGAAGACTTGTCCTGCATTTGTAATGACTTATACAATGCTTTGATACTTAACCCCTTAATTGCACAAAAGACATCAATTTACAGATTAGCCTCGGGGCCAAAGGAAGTTAAATACGTTGCACCAGGCTAAATGAGAGATAGAATCAAGATGCCATCCAGTTCTGCTGTGTGTCTTGGTTGATCATGTATTGTGTTGTTTTATTCCGACCATTGTGGTGTCTGTGTCCTAGCAGGTGTTTTATTGCAATGGGCTACAGCATTGGTTTTGGGCAGTGATACCGCAGATACTGTGGCATTTGTATCTCGTTTCCCCAGAGTCCTGTAGGGCAGCCAGGAGCTGTATATCTGTCAGGATACAAAGCAGCCAGTCAGAGGGCCAAGGGAAAAGGGAATAGAACAGAGGTGGGCGTTAAGGGGACAGGATGTCATTGTGTGTTCCAACAGGGCTGTGAGATATGCAAGTGTAGAGCTGAAGGAGGCTTTATAATTCAAAGAGCCGTTTGTGATTCATATAAGCAGGCATACATGTACGAGCGTTTCCATCCACACCAACATACAATATGTGCACACAGCACACACAATCCAACATGAATGTAAATATGTTTACCCTTCAGCACTCTTTCAACCCCTTCTGCCCAACCTTTTCCCAATAACTCCCCCTTCATTCTGAACAGATTTGTTCAGCCTGCACCATTTTATTTATTATTTAACATGCTCTCTGTACAGAACTTTAATTTTATCTTTCTCCAGACCACACACACACACACACACACACACATACACACACTTATAAACACACACACTTTGTTCATAGTGGATATTCGACTGCTCTGCTGCAGTGTAGCCTCTCTTCCAGTGTGTATCTCCAGGCATTAGTCTGCTTAGTCATTAAATGTGTGTGCATGTGTGTATTCATATCTGTGTGTGTGCTAAATGAAGAAGCACCTGTTTGTTCCCTTTATGGTTATTACACTAGACGGAAAATATGTGCTATTTGATGTAAATTCAGGAAAAGTCCAGGAATTATTGCTGAGAGCATCAGTCTGCCGGCTGTGTTTCACCAGATTGAGTGCAGACTGCGTGCAGGTGTTGGTCTGTTGTGTTCCACAAAAAGAAACAAGCAAGAAAAGCAGAGAAAACACATGAGGGGAGGAGAAGGACATGAGAGAGACAGATAAGCAAAGATTGAGGCAGGAAGAGGGAGAGGGGAGGAGAGCCCCCTGCTCTGCATTAATACTCTGTTTGCCAGTCAAAGCATGCTCTTTCCTATGAGATTAGACTGATAAAATGCATGCGTCCACACACACGACTGTCTGCATGCATGCATGTGTGCGTGCAAGAGAGAGAGAGAGAGAGAGAGAGAGAGAGAGAGAGAGCCTGTGTATACACACGCACACCCTCCCATGTGAGATTAGGCTGATTTGTCAGTGATGCAGGAGTTCATCCATGATTAATAGCCTAGCGTGCTGGAAACAATGTTATTCTGCATTAGCTACCTGTGGGAGTCTGGGCATCTGTGTTTTAGTGTATGAGCGTGAAACAGCATGAATATCAATGCCCACATCTTGTTCCAGACGTGTTGATGTTGTAAGTGTATTGGTACACAAGTCAACTAAGTCTCAGTGCTGCTGTGTATTGTGTACTGTACACACTTGCTGGTGTGTATTATTCATCCCACTATCCAATAGTTATGACTCTGACAAACCTCTAGGAAAACCAGAGAACATCAAGATTTTGGTAAATATCGGTTTGATTTGTCTCCTGTTGAGGTCACTAGATTACAATTTTATTCACACTGTCATTAAATATGTTCGCCACCTAGCTATGCTACTCTGTACTGATGTGCAGGTGTGTGTGTGTGTGTGTGTGTTTGTGTGTGTGTGTGTGTGTGTGTGTGTGTGTGGCGGGTAAATAAAAAAAAAAATACTAATGGGCAAAACAAACATGCTATATAAACATGTTTAAAGCATACTTTAATTTACATTATAGCAATTTAACAATTTGTCCCTATGAAATCCAATCGTGGCACAGCTGTCTTGGAACAATAGACAGACAGTGGCGGAATGTCCCAACACTTAAATTCAACTAAAATTGTGTTGGACCCACAGTCTGTTGAGATGCCTCTCCAAACGCAGAACCGAAGCGCAATTGCACCATTAAGACGCATTAAGAAAAAAGATCTGTATTTTGCCGTAATCCAATGACAAAAAAAAGTAATCCACAGTGATCAGTAGATCCACAAAAAGGGGTCACGGTATATCCAGAAAGGCCTACGAGCGTCACATTCACCAGCCAGCTCCAAACAGGTGTAGGAGGCCTCTCCACTTTGCTTTTTACAGTAAACAAAGTGGAATAAAATGTGTAGTCCAAATCTACACAAAAATCATTTGGTAAACTTACAGCAAATTTATATAGTCTACATGGCATTTTGCAACCTTCATTGCAACATTGGCACGGCAAGATGGCTTACAATTTGACAAAAGATTTAGCCCCTAGGGGGAAAGCTTATATTTCGGGGTGCTGGTGTGGCCATGACTTCCTCTTCCATGTACTGGTCATTGTTTACAGTTTGATTAGCAACTTGAAAAAAGACACTGGGGTTGGAGTTGAAAGACAACAAATAGATATCTGCATGTGAATGCATGTCAATTAAACAAAACACTACTGTAATAAAAAGCTCAATCATTGTCAGATGAAGGGTTCCCAGGCTGCATTTGGCCAACGGGTTCCACCTGCATTCAACCAAAGCCCACTCAAAACGTGATTGGTAAATAACACTTGGACTACAAACAGACCACAAACAAAAAACAGAATGCACTGATATCACCGTCTTGTCCCATTGCCAACTGATTCTGCATTCATGTGTAGATATGTTTGCAGAGATTAGTCTGTAACAAACTGCCATATTTTATTTCCCAAGGCATTACATAAGACATAAAGAGGCACTATTTAAAAGTTTGTGTTGTCCAGAGTGTGTGCATGCATGTGTGTGTGGCCAACTGATAGAGACACCGGCAGTAGATGGGATAACTATGTGAAGCAGAGTCTGTGGTGCCAAGGAAAGAGGATCAATACAAAATGTACTTTGTGGAAACTAAGAACTGAGGAACTCTGCAGCCAATTACATACACTGAGAGAGAGAGAGAGAGAGAGACCCTCTGATGAAGGTTTATTATTTTCATTGTGTACACACACACACACACACACACACACGTTACTGTGTGTGCACATTTTGAACTTGTCAGTCTCATCAATCAGTAGGTCAAATATAGTGAGCTCATCTCTCAATTATTCTTGAGGTAAAACAATGTCTTCAGATTTCTCATTCATTTCATTCTGAGGAGTCTCAATTTTAATTGAGCCTGCTTTATTTACACTTAAAATGGCACAATGTTACTTTGATTTTTGTTACGGATAATGGAAATAGAGGACCCAAATGCAGAGGAGGCAGGCAGGCAAGAGTGTTTAGAACTAAGATTTATTAACAAAAAGAGTCAGGGCCAAAACAGGCATCCAAAAGCAAAAACTGAAGACTCCAAGTCCAAAACAGAAAAATCCAAAAAGTCCAAAAGAGAAAAACTCACAGGGAAACAAAGACCTCAGGGAAAAGTCCAAATGCTGAGCAAAATGACTGGACGAGGCAAACAACGAACATGCGTACCAACGCACAAATAGGATCTGACAAGAGTCAAAGGGAGCACAAACACTAAATACACTGGGTAACGAGGAAACAAGAGGCGGGTGAAACAAGGGCTGGGAAACAGGTGAGAAACATTAGGCAATCACAGAGGCGGGAAAACACAGGAAGTAAAGCCAGACACAACAAAGCAGAAAACCAATGGTGTGTCTCAAATCGCGCATTTATGTACTTAATACTAACTATTTGAGTGCATTCACATTGTCGAAGTGCGGTAAAATGCAGTGCACTTAGAGTACCCGGACGGTGCACTCAAAACGGTCAGAAAGTTGAGTGTGGATCAATGGACACTTTCCTCATGAAACCTTGAGCATTTAAATGAACAGTAATATATTAAAGTTACTTATTTTTAGAGCAGGAACAAGTGTATATAAAATAGTGGTCTGCAAAGAATAGGTATAATTAATGAATTGAAAAGTGTGCAGTAACAAGAAGGAATATTACGATATTGTTGTGTGCACTGTTTTCAGCTAACAGGAGGCGGGTGACATGACGGCGGCGTCGCAAACGTTATCCTGGCGTGACATGGACCAAATAAAAACAATAAAATCACATTTGTCTTTGTTAAAATATTAAAAACAAAGCAGGAATTATTTTTTGCAAAAAAACAAAAGGAAACTGGAATGCTCTCCCCTTGGTGAAATTCACAATTTTACAGAAGAAGAAAGGATGAAATGTGATCGTCATTTCCGGTAAGTACACATGGCAGCGCGCGATTTGAGACAACACTCCTCTGTCGAAATGTACGCACTATGCAAGTCAGTACGTAGTGCACAAAGTGTACTGTCTGTAAGTGCCCACACCTCGAGATTGTCAAAGGAAAACAGGAAACAGAACAGACACTCACTGGAAGATACAAGACAGGAAGTACACTAAGGTGACAAGGGCGGACACACGGAGAATAACAGAAAACAGGAAACAAAAACAGAAAACACAACATTTTTCTCACATACACATTCAATGCACTCACACACACAAACATACAGTAGACACACAATGACATGCTACTGCCACTGCGAGCCATAACATCCTCCACATTTCCTGAAGCCACGGCTTGACTCAAAGCCCTTTGTCAATTTTATCATGAGAGAGTATCTATCAAAACGACTAACTTCTCTCTTCAACTTCTGCTCCTTTCGGCAGAAGCATTCATTTTTCAGAACCGGGCATGAATATTTCAGGGCTGAGTGACAGATCCAGTGAAGAATGAAAAGAGAGAAGGAGTAAGGGGGATGGGGGAGGGGCAGAGTCTAGGGAGGTATGGGAAATCACATTTGGTTTTGCAGATCTCATAAATGACTTAAGCCCCCCAGATTTCAATCAGACTACCTAAGTCTTCGTCTTCATCGTTTTTCAATCTGTGATTACTTTAGGCATCTTCCTCTCCCCTCTTGTCGGTATAATTACTTACAAGTCTATAATGAACCCCCAAAAATTTTGATATTGGTTGAGCCCAACTTTACTGTGCTCCGGGGGTGTGCGTGGTCAGGAATTAGTGTTGTCAAAAATAGAGATTTTTATCAATGCATTTTTTTCCGAGTGGCTGTGTCTAAGAAGTAGAAAGGGTCAGCCCTCAACCACACTCGTGACAACACTAGGCTTGGCTCAACTTTACTGAGCTCCAGTGGGTGTGCGTGGGTAGGAAGTCCAAGATATTTTATCCCACAGCTCCCATTTTATCAGCAAATTGGGATGAGCACTTTCAAACTTTCCGTGACAAATGAAGGATTGCAAAATTGAACTTCATTCAGTTAGCGTAGTCAACAGCATGATCTAACTTCCTTTCAGTAATTTATCGGTCTAAATGCAAATTATATACTTAACTTACTTAACTTAACTTAATGATGTATTACTTAACTTAGTGTTGGGAGATTGGGTTCAAAGAGAGTGATAACCAATCATAAAAGATCTGGGAACAAGGTTAAAAAAATCTATTTTCAAAAGTTGCAGGAAACATGTTCATGTTTCTGCTTTTGCACTTTAATTGATTTATTCCATTGCAGATATACCAGCTGTAACAGGAAAAGCATGTTCCCAAGGCAGGCAGGTGGGAAATCTGAGGAGTTGTAACCTATATTGTTGAGCTTTAACAAATACAGTCAAGGAGATAAGAGAAATACCCCCTGCCTTCTTGGAAATGGAGGTCTGATTTACAAACACACAACCGATATAAAATCCATTTCCCTGGAAATAGAGGGAATAATCTCTCCCCCTTTAATGCTGCAATGAAGGAAGCTGTGTCTAGGGGAAAGCAAATAGAATTGTTTGTAGGCTGTTGTGTAATGGTTGTGTGCGTATTTGTGTTTATGGATGTGACTGTGGGGCCCCGGAGAGTTTAAGAGATATTTGGCCCAGCAGAATCTCACAGTAGAAAACCTACTAAACATACAAGTTCTTTTTATGTATTAGTCAAGTCTTTTGGGTCTGTATTAACCACAGGCAGTGCCAGTGCTCCACTTTACTGGACATAAAACAGCATGAACTTCAGGGATCCACTGCGTACATCTAAAGTTAACTCGGTCTGAACTACCTTTCATCAATACTATTAAGTAGCCAATACAGCAGCATGGCTCTAAGGATGGCTAAATCAGTCTGATAGTGTGTATCAACAACTTTTGGATGAACTGGTATTTAATTTTGTAAAGACATGTATGATGCCCACAGGATGACTTTGGTGATCCCCTGACTTTTCCTTTAGCGCCATGTTGCTCTGGTCCAGATTCTCCCCTTACCACTAGGGTTGGGCATCCATGACATGATCATACTGTCTAAGTGACATCACCAGTCAAGGCAGTTACAATGCACTTATATTGCGTATGTCGATGATGACTCATACTGTCCTTTTGTCAGCCATTCTTATACATGTGACATGCTAGAAACTGTCTGTAATCAGTTTATTAACTGATTAGTGTTTAGCAACTCGCCGCCATAACAAAGTACTTCCTACTATAGTAGGATTAGTAATTCAATGTGATCTATCAAGCCAATTGTACCAACAGCACAAAGCCTGCAGAACCATTCAAAGATCCTATTATCTCTGCAGAATAGATCTCATGTGTCCACGGAGCATTCAAATTATCACTCTTATTCAGTTCTTTCTCCTTTAGGGAATGGAAGGAATGGAAGATCTGAGTGAAATAACAGTTTACAAATCAAATTAAATATCAGATGAAAGGTCCTCAGTTTGTTATTTCACAGCTCCAGTATCTAAAAGCATGTCTTGCTGAGCTTTGAGGACTTCAATTTAGATAAGAAAATATTTTGGTGGTTTTGATAGCTTTTCCAGTCTGCTCATATGAAAAGATTGCTACTTTCAATGTCCACTTTTAATGAGTTTCTTGTCTAGTAATGGAATTAAATCTAAAATGTGAGCTTACTCTCTTTTTCATTTAAATTGTCAAATGTCCATGAACAGCTTATCTTTTAAACTTCTCCAGGGATGTGTGTACGAACATGTACTTGCATACTAGTATAGTCAAATTTAGATCTTCTGCCTTCATTATATGTGTAGTTGCACAGAAGTCTGTCTTTTTTTTTTTTCAAATAATCACGGTTTCTTTCTTTGTTAATTGCTAACATAAGCTAAGGTCTTAAGGTGTGGGACTGGTAATTGTTGATTTTGATTAGATATTCCAAATTCTGATTATGTAAGTGATTATTAGTCAGACTATATATTTGTAATATTATTTAAATTGTTAGCTGTTAGTACTTGACCTTACACACATTCATAGCAACAAAAATGACAAAAGAGGTATACAGTTAGAAAAAATGTTTTATGGTAATAAAGGGGCTTTGTTCACTTTGCTTCATGTAAAATTAATATTTTTTAATTTTAATGAAAGAGACAATTATATTGTTAATAGCAATTATTTCTGAGACAATTTATTGTACAGCAAAATTTGGATTTGGTACAGCTCTAGATGCACAGCTATGCAAGCTGAACACACTTCCAGTAAAGATTGAAGACAGCATGATTGCTTTTGAACTTTTTACTGTGAAACTGTGAAAACAGTATTGGACCAGTTGTTCAATAGTGATTACAAATGATAAAAAAATAATAGCCATAAACAAGAGATATGACTAGGTGGCCTAGTTCTTAGTGAAGGAAAATTGTTGTTGATAAATAATTGTAGGTACTGTAGTTTTTTTCCATAAGGATAAAACATGTTTTTCTTAAAACAAGGTTAATTTCAGAATCAGAATCAGAATCAGAAATACTTTATTGATCCCCGAAGGGAAACTCTGTATCACAGTAGCACCAGTAGTAAGAAGACAGAGACGGAGCACTGCAACAGGCAGCTCGCACTTTTCAGCGCATGCGCACACTTCACTTCATACAGACTTCTAGCTTCTATAGGAGCAGAAACCTTTGTTTCCCAGCCGCGTAGTTCGTGGTCAGTTTACCTCGGACATTATGGCTGATTATCTAAATCCTTAAAGAGAAAATGAATGGCATTTTTACTTCCACAAACACACTGTTGAGCTCTATTGAGATGAACGAAACTACCTTAACATTTAAAATGCCTTTCACTTAAAAAGAGCAATTTGCAAGAAGGACCAAATCAATGTAGATAACATTGATAACAGTGGCAGAGCTGTCAAGAATTACCAGTGCTGTCTCCATGGCAACTGCTGAGTGGAGCCGGCAGTGTTTTCACCAACCAAAGACCTGCCTTTGACATCATGCCCTATGTAGTTAACCTTTGATCTTAGAAACACACAGAGGTACATTTGGATGTATAATCACACACACATTCACACACGCCAGCCCATGTGCACACACAGTCCATGCACATTCCTACTGCGGAGGCTGAGTTTAGCTGGAGTTGACTGTGAGCCATCATTAGGACTTTGACATGTAGCATACAGCACGAGTATCCCCCATGGACCTGACTCAGGTTAACCAGGCTTTTCACACTCAGCCTTCCACTTACAGAGAAAAGTAAAAGAAAGCTCCAATGGTCCAGAAACATGCTTTGACCACATTTAATGTAGAGCGAGAAAAGTCCTTCTTTGGAGATTTCCAGGGGATTGTCTCATTAGCTGAAGTACCATTGAAATGCACAAAGTTATAAACATGAATACTACACACTCTTTACCTGTTCCAAAATGTCACTTGGGATTTTCTCACCTTTGCACATTTAGAGCTAGTGGTGGAAAAATAAAGTGTACAAGTGTACACAGCGGGAGCTGTTTGGAAGGCTGAATGTGTGTCTCTGTGCATATCTTCTTCTCTGAAAAGACTTTTATCCTGAGCTGCAGCGGCTGAGTGACGAGAGAAAGGTTACCTCCAGCCTTTTGTTCTAACTGAGCTCGTTGGCTAAAAGTGGCGTGTAAATTCAGAGTAGATTAGCATATATTAGCATGTGGTTAGGGACTTGACCAGGAATTAGTGGAGACGTGTAGAGGGAGAGGGATCCAACTTGGTACTTTATGACAGGTGATGTACACCAAGAGTATATATTTCTACTCTGCTGTTGTCCTCTCTGATGTCAGGATTCCAGAGTGACATTAAAAATATCAAGCCTAATAAATATGATTAGTATTTGTTAGATGTCAAGACATCAAGAGCAAGATTAAATTGCTGCAGTTGTGACAATGAATATTTGTTTACTTTTGCTTCCGTCGTCTACTAATTTATAACAACAGTACATAACATGCAAAAGCACAAGGCACTGAACAGATTGTGTTGTCATGGTAATTCAATTTCACAGTTGTCTTCCAGCTGTTGCCGTGTTCATATAAAACGCGGTTAGTTATTTCCATTTATTATACTTCATCGAATTTGATGTAGATCAAAAGTTTTTAGTCTTTAATATAGTTAGCGTATCTGATGCAAGAACTGTGTTATGAGTATCAGAATATATAGAATATGAACAATACAAGGGTGTATGCATGGGAATGTGTGTATTTTAAAACCACTAATGTTGCTATAAAGCTCATATAGTCATACATGTACAGAAAACGACAATTGATCCTTTGCATGATGAATCAAATTGCACACCCCTGCAATAAGCAAAGTCTCTAGGCTCATTTTAAAAATCAGACTGATCTGCCACCTTTTCTCTCAATAAAAAGTTTATAGCATCACCCTCTTCCCTTTCTCTCACACCATCCCTCACATATTTAGACACGCTGTCAGAGAAAATTTTAGTCAAACTCCATCTTCACGTCAACTCTATTAGGTATTAAGAGGGCTGATGACCCATTACTAATGTCTCACTACTCCAGTGAAATTTATGGTGGACTTTGTTGTATTACTGCATACTGTGGGCATTGAAGCCAGTAGGGCTGTCAAAATTGACCAAAAATGACGTTCACATTTTCCTTAAAGGTCCCATGGCATGAAAATTTCACTTTATGAAGTTTTTTAACATTAATTTGAGGGCACCTGGATAGCTCAACGCAGCGGGAACTGGTTCAACTCCGACGTGCGGCCCTTTGCTGCATGTCATTCCCCCCCCTTTTCATATCTTCAACTGTCCTGTCAAAATAAAGGCCGAAAAATGACCCCAAAAAAAATCTAAAAAAA
>NC_045739.1:9429609-9431554 GCF_008692095.1 Etheostoma spectabile
GCATCAGTATGACTTTCCCCAGCCTGCCTATGGTCACACAGTCACTAGAAATGGCAATAAGTGTAAACCGAGCCCTGGGTATCTTGCTCGGCCTTTGAGAAAATGAAAGCTCAGATGGGCCGACCTGGAATCTTGCGGTCATAAGGTGCATGGTTACCTCCCCTTTCTCTGCTTTGACCACCCAGAGTATTTGGCCTACCAATGAGAGAGAAGGACTTCATAGCTTTTAAATGAGCAAAGTGGCAATTGGTCAAGGCCACCCCCCACACCAATTCTGCACCAAGGCTGAATTTTGGGAAAGAGACTTCACATATGGTATTAGGATTCCACTAAAGTAAGGTAGGTAAGGTATATAAAAGCATCCAAAGCGTACCATGTCATGTGACCTTAAAAAAAATGTACTGTATTTAATAAGATTTACATACCTACACACTAAGAAAATAGACTTGTCGAGGATCTTAGAATAGAATGCGTGAGGCAGACAGCTATGGTGGTGCTGCTTTATTTCCATTATCGAGTATCCATTTTCATATTTGAATGTCTGTTTTTTCTTTTTACAATCCGAATATACAGTATATCAGAATATAGAATATATGTTGACAGCCATAGCTGCCAGTCAGGCTAGCTGCTGTTTTAGGCCAATCCATAGGGGAATTCACCTGGAGCACAGTTGAGCTAAAGAACTACAGTCAAGCAACTCAAGTGCCTACAACTCCTAGCATTCCCCAAGGCATTCCAAGGGGAATGTGAGCAATGATTGTCTGGGGAAGACGAGGACTACTGTACTTCTCTGTTTTACTTTCTCTCTGTCTTGTTCTCTACCATTAGTAATCTGCATTCAGGGGAGGGTCAGCAAGACAGAGCACACCTTGTCTGTGTTAATATGCAGGGACATGATTATTTCTATTTTTCTTTTGACTGGTAAAGTGCAAGGCACAGTACACAGAGTGCTGCAACTGCAATAGACCAAGCAAAAGACTAATATTGTGTCCTCATCTGGGTTTACAGGAGAGGAGAGGAGAGGAGAGGAGAGGAGAGAAGGCACCACAACAGTTGGCCTTACAAACTGGTGGAATAATTGCTAAATAAATAAAAGATAGCTCTAAATGTATCTGCACTCTTTCAGGCTATTTATTGCATATTAATCTACCACATGCTATTACTGTAACTGTTACATTATTATAATCACCATAAACTCTGACCCACATGCAGGAGAGAGACTCAGCCTGTGGTTAACAAACTCCATATACCACCCTACTATGCTACCCATAAAAGACTTAATTTGTAGGACCACACACAAACACACACAGCTTTTATGCAGTGAGCATCCATCATTGGCAGTTTCACCACTACTGAGCAGTCCAGACATCCAGGGAGGAGAAGGCCATTAAACCTGGAACTTTCCCCTCTAAGAGTGAAAGTCTCTGGGGCAGAATGGTGGAAATGGGTGGTTAAGAATGTGGCTCATGGAGGTTGCGTTAGTGCATCTGTACCTGTTCAAATGTGTAGGGAGAAAAACCCCAGAGTATTTCTAGAGCAGATACATCTCTCAAAAGCTGTAAATCAGAAAGGTGTAAAAAAAGAAAAGAAAAAGTTGTGCAGTTAACGTCTGTCAGTCAACAGGCCTTCACGTGGCAAGAATACCCAATGTAAATGTCATGACCCAGCCACAAGGCAAAGCAAACACACGCACGCACGCACGCACACACACACACGCACACACACACTTGTAAAATGGAGTAAATTCTCTCTGGGTGGGTAATATTCAGCTGACAACTTTATCACTGCACAACCTCTGAAGATGGGCTTATAATTCTGAAAAACAGCCAATGACACCAAAGATTCCCACAACACACTCTTATTAAAGGGCGTAACTCAAAAGCCTCATAAAAGCAGTGGACATCAGCATGGTGGTCAACACACACACACACACACACACACACAC
>NC_045739.1:9431564-9433289 GCF_008692095.1 Etheostoma spectabile
ACACACACACACAAACACAGACACACACACACACACGATAAGGTGTAAAACCAGCGGCTGGTCTTGGTTTGTCTCTACATACACAAAATGTTAATGCATTTTGAGAAGTATTTCCCCCCCTCAGAGTGGAACCATAGGACTTTACAGCTGGGTACAAATGAGCGCGTGCATTTGTGTGACATCGTTTCTCCCAGCCATCAGCATTGTTTATGCAAGTCATCTGTCGGCCTTAGATAGCCAACTCTTTATTGGGTCAGCAGTTTAGCACCCTGTTATCAGCCACAGTTCCGAAAGGATTTTAAAAGGTCTGTTTCACTGTTAAAAAGATTTATTTAAACACATGCATCAGGCTTCCTTCCGTCAGAGGTAAAAACAAGAAAACATCTTGAAATTAATGGAACTGAACTCTGGCCATCTCTGCACATGTTAAGTCGTTATAATAGATAAACCGAATGTCATCTTCTATGGCAGGGGTCATCAACTACATTTTTCCAAGGGACAGATTTTTTTTAAGCAGACACTCAGGGGGACGAACTTTCAAATAAATAAAATAAATTGAATTTTTACCTAATAAGCTTATTCATGTTAGATAATTTCACTTTCTCACTAAATTAATGCTTTATTTTTTTTACATTTATAAGTTTGAACAAACTCCATTATGAAAACATGGCTCTTTAACTCGAAAACGATTTCAGACTAGGCAGTGCAGTTCACTGAGGAGTGATGGTTAAAGTCTGTGATTATGGAAACGTGGTTGCTGTAGTATGCGGTGTCCTAATTGGTGGAAAAAGCTTGTAGAAAGAATGGCCTGTTTTCAAGTAAAAATGTCACTGTCGAAGACCGCAGCTTTATTGATCAATGGACAGATGCGTGTCCTGTCTGCCTCATTTGCAATGAAACTATGCTGTTGCTAAAGAATACTACTAGCATCATCTTCAAGAATGAAGAACACAAACACGAAAAGAATGCCATTCATGTGCATATGAAGTAGCCACATGTAGGGCAGCAACTAATGATTATTTTAATAATCGATTAATCTGTTGATTAATTTCCAATTAATCGAAAAATCTAATAAAAAAGAAAGAAAAAAGACAGCATTAATTTCCAACCCTTTATTCAATAACAAAACTGACATACAGGTGGCTACTTGAACATTACTGAGCTGTTACAGTAAAAATTAAAATAAAGCCGTCATCTTCGTCAGAGGCCTAATGTCAGTGACGAGCATGTTGAGGATACTATCCGTCAAGACAACGGCATGCTGTGGTGTACATGATGCATTTCCCATCACGAAGCCTCTCATGGTTTGCCGGGTTTTTTTGGGAATCAAAGTAACTTACTGAGTGGCGTAATAGTCGTGTGAAAGTCGTGTGAATAATGAAATTCGTTGCCAACTCTTTTAATAATTGAATTTTATCGATTTTAATAATCCGTTATTGTAGCCCTAGCCACATGCATCTGTTTTGGTCTTATAATACATCCATAGACCTACTGCTCCAGTGGAGAGGAGGGTTTGTTTAGCCAGCAGTTAAGTTTACAAGAATTTGTCAAAATTGCTTTTAGGTTTTATTGTACCTACTTACAGTAAGGAGCGTAGCGTAGTTCATCTGCTCCAGCGGGCGATAATCTTGTCAGAATCGTCCCCCGCTCAGGTACATATTCTGCGTGTTGTAACACACACACACATCGCTCAGCTCTGCTGTGTGTGTGTGTGTGTGTGTGTGT
>NC_045739.1:9433299-9442989 GCF_008692095.1 Etheostoma spectabile
GTGTGTGTGTGTGTGTGTGCGTGTGTGCATGCAGCACGGGCATCGCTGTTCAGAATTAAGTCTATCTTCCAAAATGTAACGCTTGAATCCAAATGGATTGTGCTTGAAGCTGCATGGCATTTTGTCTGGTTTACCTGGGTGCTGTCCAGTTTGACTTAACTTTAGATTCGCAATACTGAAACTTATCAGCATGTGAATAGGTTTGCGCTTTCCCTGCTGTGAATGCGCAAAATGCTTGATACCAGATTGCTTTTATGTCTCATTTTTGTTTTTATTCTGCAGGCCAGACTGAAAGCTTTGGTGGGCCGGATGTGGCCTGAAATTGTTGCTGTAGTGTCCTTTATTTGATCTATTGTTATGCATGCTTGATTTCACTTGAAGAGACAGAGCAGAAACTGCACCATAACTGAAGCCTGAACAATGTACACTAACTCCACGGATTGTAAAAGCGCTCTGTGTACTTTTTCAAGATTTCTTTAAAATATCGTCAAGATGGATTAAGGCTTGATTTAAACTCCATGGACTGGCAAAGAGTTAAATGATCAACCAAAGCTTCTGGCGCTGTGTGCATTTATACTGAACTCCTCCCGTGTCAGGAACCAGCTTCAGCACTGCTGAGTCACAGGTCTGGGACACATATGAAAAACAGCAGAAGGTAAAATATGAATGTAAGTAGTCTGTGGCAGTCAGACCACAAACAGTATGACAGGAAGCATTTAAACAGCATCTGGCCCTAGTGTTAATTTTGTCTCCTATTTTAAATTTAGTCATATTCTTAGTCTTGTGTCATATTTAGTCATTCACATATGTTTTTTGTTGTTAGTCAAGTTTTAGTCACTTAAAAGTCTCGTCATTTTAATCTAGTTTTAGTCAAAAGATTTTAGTCTTTTTTTAAATAAATTATTCCTGAGATTTTTTTCTGATAACTATTTCAATCAAATAGTGTTTCACACATCTCATATATTGGTTAAATGTCATAATTCCCTGACAAAATACACTTGTTTTTGTTGAATGCAACTTTGTTAAACGCGTCTGTTTTTTTATCGAGCATTCCTTCATGCAAATACAATCGTATACAGACGCGTGTTAGAGAAGCGCTAGGGCTCCTGGGCTCTACAGCACGTTTTTTTGTTGCCAGCAGTTTCTCCAGCTGTTCTGCAAGCTGTTTAACAGCAGCTTCGCCAGCACTCCTTTCTTTCCCCGGGGCCGGGGCACATCGGTGCGCGCTGTAATGGCTTCTCCAGCAGTCTGAACCGGGCTTCCTCCCTCCCCTGCCGTGGCCACATCATTACCTGGATGTGTGATGGTCAGATCTAGATGAGCTGCAGCCGAGCTGAGTGGGGGAAAAAAATACTGGGAACCAAAAGTGCACCAAACGAGCATTGCACTAGTTGTATCTCATGATGAAAAAGTAGAGACAATTGTAAACAAAACAAAAATGAAGAAAGATTTTATCTTAGTTTTTATATTATGCAAAACATTTTAGTTGTGTCTTTTTTGTCAACAATAATGGATGTCAATTAAGTCTTAGTCAGCGTATTTGGACATTGGTGCAGTCTTGTCATTGTCTCGTCTTCATCATGAAAAAAAAGGTTGTGGGCAAACACATTTAGTCTTGTGTCGTCTGATGAAATCAACACTATCTGGCCCTGAGGCTGACGGCAAAGAAAGGTCACAAAACTGTACTGTTCCCTCTCTACCCGTGGGGGATTTGACTTGATACTTTAACAATTTTTAACAAGGCAGCACATACCGTATAGTACCCTTCCACTGTAGACACACTCACACATAGACTAAATGGATTAGAGAGTCTGCAATATCTGTACAAAATCTAAATCTTTCTAGGATTGTGATTTCAGAAATTAGTTTCAATTAATAAAATAGCATAATCATAGCTTTAAAAATAGTCAAATGTTACTACAGGTCTATAGGCAGTAGGCCTTTCTGCAAAATAGCCATGGGAAGAATCCTGTTTTGGTGGAACATGTTTACGTTTACAACGTAGGTTGTTTTAGTCACAAAAAAAACTCAGATTGAACAGATAGTCTGGCTAGTTATCTCAATTTACCTTGCACAGATCTCAGGAGAAGTTAACCATAGTCGGTAACGAACATCTGGTCGAAAAGAGTAACATCCAGCGGGATTCTACAGCACTCTAGCAATCCCGGAAGTCCAACATTGTGGACATAGAATAGTGTGTAAAAAGAGTGCTGTTTATGGTGTGCTTCAGTTCTTAAGTATGTTTTGGAGGTAATTCAGTGCTGCGTGTCTGTCTAAATGACTAACTGCGGCAAGCGTCATTGGCCAAATCACCACTGACAGATGTGCATGCTGTACATGCTGTACATGCTGTGCATGCTGTACATCTAAGTTTTAATGTATGAGAACGTTTAAGAGGGTACTTTGCATCTACCCATGTGTAAAAAAGAAAAAAACACACTTACATGCTGGTAGAAAATCATTGGCTAGTGCTTTAGTAACTTCTGGAATGTGTGTTCATGAAATTGTATTGATTACAGAGCTGGAAAGCTGTTATGGATGCACAAGAAGAAGAAAAACGTCCAGTGCTTTCTTTGAGTTTCTGCTAACTGAAACTAAGGATGGTCAGCTGGTGGTTTGGATGTAAGTGCCTCTGTAAGATCTTGACGCTTAAAATGAATCACACCGTACCACACACATTATCAGAATTGAGAAAAATGAAAAAAGTGGGATTTGTATATTATTTATATAATTTATATATATTGAGCATCCTTATAACACACACAATGTGTAGGTTTGTTTGTGTGTACAGTACTGCATGTGTCTTTGTGAAACTTCCAAACTATTTTTGTTTTTTATGTTTTTTTATGAGCAACTGCTCTCCATGCAATGCTGTTTGTACTCTCCTTATCTATCACATGTTGCTGCGGGCACGCAGAGAGGCAAAGAGAGTGATGAAAGGCGAAGAAAGATGAGGTGGTGATGAAAAGAATAGTGTGAAGAGGAGAAGATTATCATCATCCAGCCTTGCTCCCTCAATGCAGCTGTGTGATGACTTTTTATTTCTTTACTCAAGAATGCACATAGATTAATACATACACCCGCTATCTACTAATGACATTCTGGACAAAGGAAGTGTTGTGGGGGGATGATGAATTTAAGTGGGATGTAAAGTACTGTACTGATAGGAAATCAGAATGTCAATCTGGTTGCAAGAGGAAGGGAACATTTTCATATCCAAGTAGAAAAACTATGCCAGCAAGACATACTGTACATGATAATGATGTAGAAACACATGCAGTAATCACTCTCAAGTGCTGAAATTTGACCACCCACTGAAACGAAAGAGGGAAAAAGAGACAAGAATGACCTTTTTCATAACAAGAGAAATGGAAGACTTGGACTGTGTGTGTGTGTGTGTGTGTGTGTGTGTGTGTGTGTGTGTGTGTGTGTGTGTCTGACTGTGTTTGTTTTGGGAGTGAGGCTTCTTTCCATCAGTTAGCCGTCTGGTGCTGACAGTGCACTACAGCTGAGCCACAGCAGAGCGATCTGGGACCTGCTTTGACATTTTCAACTTGATTCATTAATTTATGGTTGGCAGATCTGGTGACATGCTACCTTAAACGAGCTTTATACCCTGCCTCTGCAGCCACTTTAAAAGCGTGATTTGTGTTTTATTAACTTCTTTACAAAGGCTGAGTGTATACTCATCTGGTCCATGATGCCAAGCTTTACCATAAACTACTGGCCATAAATACAGTCTTCTCCGCTTTATATCCCTCCTCATAGGAGATTACTTACATCCTGTTATTGAGACGCTCAGACAATCTTTCATAATCTTAAATGAAAAAATAAATCCTTTTGCAAATGAATGTGATTGAGACAAGCGTTTGCTTCTTGTGTTGGTAATATTCCTGGGGCAGCCATGTTTTTGCTAAATCCAGATTTGAGGATAACTCCTAATGCTGCTCTGTTTACAATAGTTTTATGAGTCTGTATACAGGTCAGAATCATGGTCTGTGATTAAGAAAGGGGAGGCAGCTTGTTTTCAAACCAACATGGTCACGCTATAAATTACAGAAACGTCAGTCTGTCTGTGTATGACTGTTATTCGAATATCTATCGAACCATTGGTCTGAATGATTTCAAACTTGACAGGTGTCTTGCTACGGGTACGAGTAAGTGCAGTGCCAAGTTGCCACATTGTTTGGATTAGAAATCCGAAAGACATCGGCTTCGAATCCAGTACACTATTTACTGTTTTGTTGAATAAGGTTGGGAAAAAAGGCGTTAACGCATATCGCTGGCTTTTCCGTGTCTATTATTTTGCTAGGAGGAAACTCAATAAAAAGCCATTTTCTAACACTAAACATCAAACAAAAGCTATACACAGTATTGTATTAAGTTGCAGTAAACTGTACGTTCACCCCTTCTCAACAGAGCCAGAACATAAGCTAATCTTGGAGATTTTTCCTCCACAGCACTGTGCAATGCGAAACTATCTCGGATCTGACCGGGTGAAGACAGCAGTTTTCATCAGACTCGACCTGGGTTAATACTACTGCTAACTAATAACACCAATAACATTACCGTTGCCAAAATACATCCCCCCCATCCCCCATCAAATCCATACTTCACAGTAAACTGTCAAGCTACAAGTGTTAAATTCATTAATGATGATATAAGACGAGACAACACCACCGTCATTAAAAAGCTGACTGTAGTGATATCAAAATGCAATATTGTTGACGAAAAGACAACACTGAAATTGTCTCTCTCTCTGTGCGCAGATATGTGCTGATTAGCTGATAACTCCACATTTTCATTGCAATATTTAGTGATCAAATTCTGAATGTGCAATTTTCTCTGTCAGCTAATTGTAGTAGTAGGCCTACAATGACTTCCTCTGATGTAGAAGTAGTAGGCATCTGGATGTTTCCTCTTTAGTGTATATATATATTTTTCTTTATGTTTTCGATATTGTTGTATGTTGTCTGCATCTTTTTATATATTAGCATATCTGTCTTGATTGTTAGATTGTTGTCACAGTTAAATGAACATAAGAAGAAATATATAAACAAAAATGTGCAATCCTTTTTAACTTAATATTTTACTAAATTCAATAACAAAAATACAAATTCTTATTAAAGTAATACATTTTGTATTCTCTTATAATCGATGACATTCAGGCTGAGTATAATAGAATAAGTAGTGTTTAAGTTACAAAATATATTTTGTACATACAGTACAACCACTTCTTAAGTCTGCATGCTCTGAAACCGCTCTACACTCAATACTGATACACAACACACCTGCTACTGACAGTGGTGGTGCCAGATTTTCTTTTGCTGGTGTTATGGTGTTGCTCGACGTTTCAGTGAGGTTGCACTGAAATTTAGAGTTTCCCTTGAAACACATAGCCTAACGTTACACAAACACGCACCCACCTCCACCGCGGTTTACTAAGTAAGTGAACGAGAAGGATAGAGAGATTGATTTATGATTTTATGCACTAAAGTTGCAGACACATCAGCACTATAAAACTCTGATTAGCTGACCGAACGTATTTTAAATTACAGCCAACAAGCCGGTTTTAAACAATCATTGCTGCAGCTCTCATATACTGTAGCAGAAGAGTAGGCTAATGCACTCAAACACATTTTCTGGGCTAAAAATAAACTAATGTCCAGTGCGCAGTATGACTTTAGATTTGGTGATCCATTTATTCACACTACTGTAAAACACATGTTCACTGTAATGTTCAACTACAAGACAGAGATAAGAGTAAAGTTGTTGCATAGACCCCTATTAGATGACTCCTCACCCACTGTGGCCTGGCTGTGCGATCCCCTGGTCTAACGTTATTTTCAGCAGTGTAACGTAATTCTTCCTTAGCAGTGATCACGGTCGCAGTTAGGTCATCTTCCACTGGTTGCTTTTCTTTGTTCTGGTTGGTGACAGGTTTAACATATCTCTCCGTCTTATTTACAGGATTTGGTAATCCTTCACAAGTTGACGTTTAGGGAGTAAAAAACGATCCATTGCTAACGTTACGCTTACATTGCTAATCCTAACGGTTCCAAGTATTGCATTCTTCTTCTTCTATGTAAATTTGTTACTGCTCATGTAAAGACATTCGTTGGCCAAATACAAACACCTGTGTTTGCTTCATGTTTTTAAGTCAACAAATAATCGGTTTGTTTTATGAATGTTTATTCATTTTTTAATGTTAATGAAAAATGTCTTAAAAAAACTAAACTAATGTCATGTTTTGTTGACGTTGTTACGATAGTAGCACTTGATAAATCCATGGTGTAGCGTAATTCAGAGGGCAGATTCAACACAGAACCATAAATCAGGCATTAGTGAGAGGGAGAACATCAGGCCAGTAAGTGATGTCAGTGCCTGAGTGGTGAAGCGAGGAGAGCGACCACCGGTGAGCGGTGTTGGACTTTAGCGTAGCGACTGTGTGAGGAGAAAGCAAGAGGAAAAAGAGAGAGCAAAGATGACGTAGTAAGTTCACAGAGAACACCAAGCTTCTTGAGACACGATGGCTTCATCTGTTGATAATACTGTAGGTGAAGTGACTGTTGTTACAACGTGGAGACTGCAGTGCACACCGTGTCACGCACACAGCACACCTTTTTGTTTAATTAAATTGCACAGAATGACACTGCGGTTGCGATTTGATTAATCGTGCCGCCCTACCAGAGATCCAAACAGTGTTGCCTGTGGAACATCAGTTTCTTTAGACTTGCATTTGCATTAGGTTTAGCTAGGTGTACTTAATACACTGGTAACTATTATAACATAGTTGCAAAGAAATACATTATATTATATACTCCAAGGGACATCCAAGCACTGTGATTGTGAAATCACACTACACAGAGGAAAGGGTTCAAATATCTCTAGGTAGTCACTCTTACATCCATCACTTAGTATTCATACAGTCTTTCCTGATTTCCTCCTATCTCAATTGGGTGCATTATGCGCAGTTCAATATATTATGTGCATGTATCATTTTGATGACATGAGGACACATACAGCCTATCTGCCCGCAGCATCACACACACTCAGACTTTTTTGTGTGGTGCTCAACAGTGTTTTGAATCCAAAAGTGATTGTGGAGACAAGAGTGATAAATCTATGTCCCATGTGTCCACATCAAAGAGAGATATATAACCACAGGCCATTACATTATGTGTGTGCTACTGTGTGTATGTCTGTGTGTTCAGGTGTACTTTTTGTATAAAAGCAAGAAAATGTGAATGTGCATGTGTGAGTGTGTTTATGTGTAACTGGCTGGAAATATATACAGCTCAGCTTTATCTCTATACGCTCTCACTTATCCAGACAGCTCGATAATAATAACGAAGCCAAGTTTTCACTGACTGAGTGGGTCCCATCTCTATTCTAGCCGCAGGAGGCTACTTCTCCTATGAATGTTTGGAAGGCAGGCAATGATGATTACATAAATTATGGTGAGTGTTTGTGTGTATGTGTGTGTGTTAGCGTGCATGTGAAGAGTGGACACCTTCAGGTGGAAAAAGTGAGTGAGAAGTTGGAGACAACATGTGTTCATGCATGCATAAATATGCAGAATTAAACTCATCTTCTAGTTGGGTAAAATATTTTTATCATCTTTCAACAGACTAATGCATTCCCTCCATTCTCATTTATTCCCATTCACTTGGTTGGCTAATTGACTAAGAGGATGGACATGATGTAGCCAAATGTCACCTCGGTGCTGCTTCCAATTCTATCAAATGAAGGAAGCGATTAAGCAATGCTCCCTCCACCATTAGCCCGTTACCTCATTGGCCGTCAGTCATCGGGACGCAACCCTCCAGCAGTACACAGTCCATAAGGGTGACAGCCCTCAGTGACATGTATATGGCTCTGAGATACAAAGTGGTTACAACGCTAATAACAGCTTTCAGCTTTATATACAGCTTTATACAAAACAGTATGTGTGTGTGGGGGTCATCTGACAGGTGATTGTGTCAAAACAAGATGAACAGAGCTTCTCAAGTCGCTTTAATAACTATGAAAAGACGCTATAGCAAAGCAGAGCCAGTTCTACACGACATAGACACAGTAACTCAGAGTTTCAGGAACACGGATAGAGCATCTTTGTCCATGTTGTTTTTACAATTAAGACGATGGAGTCTGACTTGCTATCCAGGGGCCATGAGAAAAATGTAAATTTCAGTGTTATTTAAAGCTAAAAATTTTAGGTAATTTTCAGGTGTGTAAAATGGGATATTTTAAGAAATCAGCCTAAAACATGTGTTTTCAGGTTGACATCAAATTACTTTAACATATCCATGATACTGTACTTCTTGTGTGCTGCAAAGTATTTTCTGAACTGTGGTTGCCTGGTACTGTATTAAAATGTACTAATTAGTATTAATTGTTTTTAAACTGGATGAAAAGGTCTTTTTCCTTTTTACAGAATTGCTGTTTTCATTCCTTTCACTGTTTCATTTATCCTGAATGATGTTAGGCTACCGTGACTGTAACTCAACACTTTAAGCAGATTTTTTACTTTTTTTTTAACTTTTTTTCTATTTTTTTTTTAAAGTTTTCCAGCCTCCCTGTTAGGCTTTTCATGTGAAAAATCTTTAAATTTTTCCTTTGTTCCAAGTACTATAAAAACACTTAATTTGCACTGAACCTTGACCACACTGTTCAGTAGCACTTTGTCATGGGTTCCATTTCAATAGTTTGAACTTTTAATGAAGAAATACATCTTTTTTTTATTTGGTTGTTTTCTGTTTAAAGACTATTTAACCAATGTTTATTTCTAAAGAAACACGACAATGTATAAAAGGCTCCATTACCTTACATCTCACGTTATGGCTCCGTAGCAGACATGTTGGTAAAAATAGGCTAACAATTGGGTCATAACCATGCAACTTGCTGTCACATAGACAAATCACCGTAATGTCAGGAGAAGCTCGCAGACAGTTTCAACTTACATTAGCTGTTTAGGTTTAATTACTAATTTAACTAGCATGTTAGTTGGCAGTAATTAGCCTGTTCCAATGTTTTCTCCTAAAATATACCTACGCTCTCCGTCTCTGCAAGGTTGGGAATAACTGAGATTTCTCTTGGCACAGCTACCAGAAGACTTTCAACTTTCAGGCAGGTTCCAAAGTCACATATATGTAGGTACGAGAGACAGCGGGACGCAATGGGAGAAAGACGCTGCTAAGCTGGCCTGGCCCTGAGCAATATACTATATAATACTATATTAGCTTTAACCAGGCAGAGAGCAGCTTTCTGCGGTGAAAATTTGCCGGGAGAAAAAAAAATTGCCTTCTGCATTTTTTTTTTGCTTTTCCTTCCGTTGTACCGAACTTGTACCGAACCGTGATGTTTGAACCAAGATATGAACCGAACTCTGAGTACTCTGTTCTCCCATTTCTCTTCCTGAGAACTCTAGCTCTGTAATCATTTACTTCCATCTTCATCTCGCCAAACTAAACGTGTGAAAGTGTCAGTCAGAGGAGTTCTTCAATAACGCTGTGGAAGTCGAGTGCAGCATCTAATCATCCCAATCTAATTTCTATGTGTTTGCCATCTCCATCTCTATCTTTAACCCGACCTCCAGGCCACTCACAGCCTGCACAGGAAACTGAGCAGGGAACACGAAAATCAAGGCCCTCCCATTCACTGCCGATAAGCGTTGGTGGCAGTAGGAGTTTT
>NC_045739.1:9445506-9461723 GCF_008692095.1 Etheostoma spectabile
CATCCATTATCTGGACTTGGTTCAGATTTAAGCCGCTAACGGACCTGTGGTCGAGCCGTACCATGGAGCCTTTCATCAGCCTGACAATTCACTATATAATGGACAATTGGAATCGTAGCAGCCGGTGTTTGCAGATGTTGTACCACCGTCCGTATGTTCCCCATGGAACATACGGACGTGTGTGTGTGTGTGCGTGTACAAGTGTGCTCACATGCGTTACATTAGGCTGCAGGTAAGAAACCTTTTTTGAAATATGTTTTTATTTAAAGTATCTGTGCATCTTTGCCTAAAACTGAAAGTATTTTCAGTAGTGTCTGTTCCTTAACTAAAAAGACACAAGTTTTTCCTGTTCTCTGCATCTTGGGTGGCATTTAAGAACCAAGGACTTCCACAAATTAAGTGTAGTGTTTTTTAGAATGGTTTGCACTAAAGGAAAGAAACCTGATACTTTAAGCTTGTTCTTTGTTAAAGTCTCTGCAATTAGAGTAATTGGATATTATTTATCTGCAACATTATGTTGTATAATTAAAGTTTGGCACAATACATGTTCTCAAAACGACATACTACGTTTCTTTCTCTTTAAAAAAAAATACATTTAGCCGTTTGGCTTTCCTTAAGGTCTATGTAACTTTGTCTCAAATGGTTCTATTATAATGTATGTATCGTGATATATATATCATTATCCCAAGATTCTGCAATGTCTATTGCAAGATGGATTTTAGGCCATATCGCCCATCCCTATACACAACATGCCACCAAAAAACTTTCAGTCCCTCAAATGCAAGTGCAAGAACATGTTACAGAAAGTAAAACAAAAAGTGGAGGGAAGGAAATTGATAGCCATGCTACTGTCATGTATTTAACAAGCAGTTATCTCTCAGCACCTTGGGTACCCTTGTGTTTTAGATGTTTACAAAGCTATGCATGACCAAAACACCAACTGGCAGCACAACGAGTGCAGAGAGTAGCCCACACTGTGTTTTTAAATGTGTCCTCTAAACATATGAATGTGTGAGAGAGAATAGATAATGGGCCCAGTAACAAAATACATTATGAGACATTTTTTAATTTAAGAATTTGGGAAAATCTTTTGCTAACTCGGTCAAACAAATCAACTTGGTGTAGTTGCTGGGCCATTATCTCGTTTACACAAACAGGGAGTGAGTGTGAATGTGTGCAGATGGAAAATGAAGGGTAGTATAGTGAGTATTTATCTAGTCATAGAGATGGAGTTGTGTTTACCTTCACAAGAGCTGAATGTAAAAATGTACTGAGACAAAGAACCACATATCCTACCCACCTTTGCTCTCAGCATGAAAGCCTTGTGTGTGTGCAGTGTGTTAATAGTATGAGACGGAGAGAGAAAGAAAGAGAGAGAGAGAGAGCGAGAGAGAGAGAGAGAGAGAGAGAGAGAGAGAGAGAAAGAGAGAAGCTGGTAGGGAGCATCTGGCACCTGTTTCTCGACCAGCTTCAAATTAATCTGATTTTATAGACCTCATTACATTGCCTATCATTGATAATAAAAACCAGTGTGATGTGTTACACATACAGTATATGCGCCGTGCATGCACTCATATGAACACACGCATACGCGGTAGTAACGGTGTAGGGCGAAGGATCTCATCAGAAGAGAAAACAGAAACAAGAGTTGGAACAAAATAAACCACCTGTATTTTCTCAATGTTTGCAACATCATTAATCTAAGTCCTTTACGCTTGTCAGCTTCTCATAGAAAGTGTGTCTTAATGTGTGTGTGTGTACGTGTACATGCGTCTCGTCCCCAACACCGCTGCCATTACCAAGTCCCATCAGTGCTTGAATGCCTTCCAATATTCCATCCAGATTCTGCATAGTAATGATATTCAAAACATGCATTATTCCATCTATCTTCTCTCCCCAAGGATCATCTCCCTCTCCTGCCAACACACACACCTCATAGCAGTAAATAGGATGGTATTGAGACATTAGTTAGAGTTATGGGGGGCACCTGGCCACTGCAGCAAAATGTTATAGGGCCCATAGGCTGATGATACCACTGTCTCCCTATCTGTAATACAGTCCTGGACAAACACACACACACACACACACACACACACCAAATAGGACCATTAGCCCTTGCTGCATCACCTCACTAAGCAAAGAGCGGAAACGAATGGCAGACCATTAGAGTTTCATTATGAGGAGTTGGCTCAAGTGGAAGGTGGAATAAAGTGAACAGGGAGAGGGAGGGGAGAAAGAGACAGAAAGAAAGAAAGAAAGAAAGACAGAAAGAAAGAAAGAAAGTGATGTATAAACCTGAGGAAAAGGGGAGGAGAGGGAAAATGAGTGTGTTTGTGAAATAAGAGAGAAAACAGAGCAGGAGACAGAGGAAAAGAGAGAGGATGGAGAGCTATTTGGAATGGCATGGGGTCTGTGGATATGAGAGTTGTTGTCCATGACCTCCTCTCCTTATTTGCAGAACAACAGTCAATTCTATTGCCTACGGCTGTTTTAATATGTTCCACCTGTTTATACACACACACACACACACACACACACACACACACACACACAGTGGACACACAAAAACACACCTAAAGACATTTCCTCAAACAAGATGTCTAACTCTTCTTTAATCCATTGGTCTCTCTCTCTCAAGCACGCACAGAAATGTACACTATGACAAACCAATGTGCACAAGCGCGCACGCACACACACACACACACACACACACACACACACACACACACACACACACACACACACACACACACACACACAGATGAACACACCAAACACACATACACTTCCAAGGTTAATAGTCGCTGTCATGGACAGGGTGAGCAGTAATGGAACATACAAATGCCCCTGGGAGAAAGCAGTCTGTGGATAGACCAAATGTGGGAATGATGAGGAAGACTAAGAGGAGGAAAAGAGGATGAAGGTGGGGCAGAGGAGAGAGGTGTAAGTAAGTATGGATGGATGAGGTGGAGGGGCAAACTATTCCTGTGAATCAATTACCCCAAATGCAAAAGAGGAGATCATTTATCCCTCCATTAGCACTAAATTATTCACACTCTCCCTGTGTGTGTCTGTGTGTGTGTATTTGTCTGCTTTCGGACTGCTGATTGCATTGGGAGGAGGGAATAAACCTACATGGGATTTATGTCGGCAAATTGAACATGCTATTTACATCTTTCCTCAGCCATGCATGTTCCTCATTAGTTAACACTTTTGAAGCAATATGCCACCCACTTTCTCACCCCCCTAGTGGTGATCTTCCTTTGTCTCGCACCTCTATTTTTGCATGCTGTCACAGTCAGTGGGGATGTCTGTATTTAGGCACAAAACAAGACAGAACTAGAACATCATGGAGGGCAACTCAGGACCAAATAAAGAATATCCGTCTCATGCAATGCATGTATGCCAATAAACTAAACAGTGGCCTGGATCTTGTTTGGGTCTCATTCATTACTATTACACAATTATGCAACAGTTGCACTTTTTCTGTAAATGAGAAGGCACAAGGAATGATCTGAAAACAACTGGCATGATTTGTAAGCTGTCAAGCCTTTGGCGAAAGAAGTTGTTGTGCTGCTATAAAGAATTACAGAAAGACGGTTGTAAGATATGCAGATAAATGGGACTTTGTTGAGAAAGTACCTCATATCCCCAGCTTCATCATTATGTGTCTCTGATCTAAAAGTAGTCTTTCTGCACTTTCTCTGCCTTTGTGTCTGTATTTACACGTCTGACAGTGGTTGCAATGCCAGTCTCACCTTTCCTTGCATGCGTATTACCGCTGAAAGCCAGACCTCACTATTGTATAAACTGCTGTTTGTGCTGACTTTTAAATGTATCTGTTTCTAAAGTTAACAATGACATTTCGGTAAGTAGTTACTTTTTTATTTACACAACATCTACTGTGCATCACTTTTTCTTTCTCATTGTGAGTGTGATTATGTATGAAAGAAAAGGAGAAAGAATAAAATGATAATACAAAGTGGCAGGAAAGAGAATGGTAAGTGTAATTAAATGTGCAGTATGTAATACTGACAGTTAGTGTTTAAAATAGTTACTGCAGTACAAATTCAAAATACTGGAGAGAGTCGTCACCTCCGCATCCTCCTCCCTAGACTCAAAGTTCACGTTGGTTGCCAGGCTGAGACCGCAGCAGTGACAACAATGTTGCTAGACGCTTGTCTCAAATATATTAATCCACAGCATAGTGGAGTAGTTAACGTTAGATGCTGGTTATATGAAAGTCATAAAAGTCCTCAGCTAAGAATTACAGTAGGGACCACTAAGAATTACACAACCTCGTTGGCTTTTCCACCTGACTGAAATACACATTTTATTGGCTTATAATTGCGGCAACAATCACTTATCACACTGCTATCTCATGGTCCTCTCTTCCAAATTTAGAGCCCCCTCTTAAGGCTTAAAAGGACTCACAGCTGTCACTACTGCACGTTGTAAACAGCTGTAGCCCACTTGCCTGGTCCACTGGTAACATTAGCAGTTAGCAGGGTTAGCATGGCGGCGTTAGCCAGGACCACTTTACTGGCTGTGTCTCAATTGTTTTTGAAACCATGTAAACCACTCCGGTACTATAGCTATATAACTCAATGTATATATAACTCTAAACTTTCTGAATCTTTCAAATACATCTCCAATATTTACCCGGGTTTGTTACGTCTCTGTTCACGGAACTTTTTTTTTTTAGTTCAGGTAGAATCTGTTTCTGCGATCCTGTTCGTTTCTTTGCTGCTTTCATGGCTGTTCTAACGGCTGTAGCGCCCTGGGTTTATTTGTTTACAGTTAAATCTGGCAACCCAGCCTGGCTGTCAAACTGGGCAGTTGATAACAACACACAGGCAAAAACACAAACAGAAATTCCATCATGGAACGGAAATTACAAAAGGTTAAAATACTGCCATTAGCACTGTTGTCAGAAAATATAGTATTTCAACTTTGCATGTTTCCTTCTTTCTGTATATACTTTATACTAACTAGTATACTTTACATGCTCACATTGTTAAATTATAGATGGAAAAAGTGACATTTCCCCAACAATAAACTCCAATTGACAACTTTTTAGTAAAAAAAGACAAAAACTTAAAAGGGAACTTTGGGAAGGGCCTCCACAGAAAGGAATGCCTCTTCCAGATCAGGTCAGGGGTGCTAAGTGTGGGCAAAGATTGACTGCTGATGACAAGATGGAACAAAAAGCACCAAGGACTAGCCGAGTTATGATGTGACTACTGTGCCTAACAATTATTTCATTACAGCTTTTCTGGTAGTAAAGAAGATACATTCCACTCACAAATAATCAATTTAGTACTGTGGCCTTATCTTTAGGCATCAGCATTTTTTATTTATAGTTTAGCGTTAAGGTTTAAAGGTCCCATGGTCACTTTCTGAGTTTTTTTTTAACATTATTAGTTTCCCCAGCCTGCCTATGGTCCCCAAATGGCTAGAAATGGCCATAGGTGTAAAGTGAGCTCAGGGTATCCTGTTATGCCTTTGAGAAAATGAAAGCTCAAACGGGCCGATCTGGAATCCCCCCTCAATAGCTACGGACTAAAAAATGGCACATACTAAGGAAAGCTTATTCTGGGACTGGCTCTAGTGGCTGTAATTCTGCACCAAGGCTGAATTTTTGGGAAAGAGACATCAGATACAGTATTAGGGGACCACAAAGGATATATAAAAGCATCCAAAGAGCACCATATCATGGGACCTTAAAGAATGACTGTAGTGAATTAAGTGTATTTTCAGTCCATGCATGTGCATAAACCTGCTTGTGTCTGTTTATGTCATCTGTACGGTTTGTCAGGCACTGTCACTGTGAAGTATTCCTATGCATCCCAAATCTAGAATTGTCACTACCACATGCTGCTCTCCTTATCCTTTGAACAACTACAAACACTCACCTAATGCCAATTTAACAATAGATTATTATGATTTTCATGAGCCCGCAAGCAACAAAACAGATTATACGGGTAAAATGATGAGCTTTGTTATGACAATGAAAAATAAAATAAAAAGAAAATACATCTTTTTTTAAACAAAAAAAGAGGTGGGGGACACAGAGAGAAAGAGAGAGAGATATCAAAACAGAGATGTTAAGAAAGCAGTGGATAGAGTAGCTGAATCAAGAGTTACTGTCTTCCAGGCATCACAGGAAAAATGTTTCACTACATCCTGAACATCAGACACTGTACTTTTGATATGCAAAATGAAAAACGTGCCTCTCAACCCAAATGAAAAAAAGCAAAACACCGATGGAGCCAACAACACACTAGGAATCCATTTCTTCGCTCATCATATTTTATCACAAACATTGCACTGGGTTTCACTTCTCACTTCAGGTGGTGGAATAATAATATGCCTCAAAATGATAAAATACCAAAAATTGATTTGCCTCAAAGTTATAATACCAAAGAGTGGTCAAACTCTGACCTTTCTACTGATTGTGATGGTACAGATTTTGGTTATGCCTAATGTAACCTTATACCTCTCTCGTATACTGTAAGTCTTCTTTTTAGTACCTCATGCAGTAAAGCATGCTAACTTTATTGTATCAGCATTATCAGAGACTAGTAAAAGACATTTAACAACGAGTCCTCGGAATTTTATGGAAAGAAAACGATATATACGTAAAGATAAAATATGAACCCAACACCATCCTCTTTTTGCACAGTAGTGCTGCTATGGAGGGAGACAGAAAGTATGGCAAAGGAGGAGGAACATGGTGCACAAAGAATTCAACTTAACGACTCAGGTATAATTAATTGCTCAATGTTTTGGGAAGATGACAGTTCATCATAGTGGTCAATGACAACATTCATTGTCATGGCACCCGGGTAGCTCACCTGGTAGAGCAGTTGCACATATATAGAGGTGTAGTCCTCAACGCAGCGGCCATGGGTTCAACTTCAACCTGTGGCCCTTTGCTGCATATCATTTCCCCTCTCTCTCTCTCCCCTTTCATGTCTCCATCTGTCCTATAAAGAGCTAGGAAGACCTAAAACGCACAAAAAAATAATCTTAAAAAAAAGGTC
Source organism: Etheostoma spectabile (assembly GCF_008692095.1). Classification (NCBI taxonomy): domain Eukaryota; kingdom Metazoa; phylum Chordata; class Actinopteri; order Perciformes; family Percidae; genus Etheostoma; species Etheostoma spectabile. The sequence goes on from NC_045739.1 coordinate 9,452,553, forward strand.
CTTTGTCATGTTAGCTGTAAATACTTTCTTGTTGTTGGGCTTGGAAACTGTGAGCTACAATACAAGAGCCTTTCTTCTTTATATAATCAATGGCTACAGCCCACACAGTTGTCCTTTTATGGTTCGCATCAGAGCTTTTGTAGAATTCAATAATTCCTACATCGCCTATTCCTGTTTGAGATCTGAAATCTAACCTGTTAATTTGTGCTTAAGCTTTAGTCCATAACCATTAGGTATGTGTTTGAATATTCTGCCATTAGTATTTGTGCTTTCACAACCATAAATAGAGGGCTTTAACCGGTGTCTCTAAAAGCAAAAACCTTCTACGGGGTAGCCAAATCTCTTGATGCTCTCAAAGCTGTAATAAAACATTAATTATGACAGCAATTGCTCTGACCCGCCTTCTAGGCAGTGGCCAACAGACAACCTGTGCCTTAAATGACAATGTGTTTGGGCTTGCAGTATTTGCCAAAGCTATTTTCAGCCAAGTAAGGCAAGTCTAGCTAATTGATGCTCTGTGACGAAGGCCATCCAATAGTATTTCAAAAACAACACCCAGGTAATGACATTATCAGATGAGGCAGTAATACAATTCTAAAAAAATAAATGAAAGGTAAACTAAAATGCTAATTACTAGTAAAAATGCAATCATTTCATGCACTTATTTCGTATAAACTGTATTAATAGAGTAGTTTTTGTTACAGCCAAATCTGTGCTGAGTGCATGAAAAAGCAGGAGGAAGGGAAGGAGTTGGTAGGGTCCTTTGAGGCAAATTTGTAATTTAAAAAAATCCCTTGACTTGAAGCACAGGTGTAGCCTGAAGCAGTCCAATGCACAAGATACATTTTAAGTTTAAGTCTAGTCCAAAGCCAAACTCTTGCAGCAGTGATATTTCCCTTTAGGTCTGGTACTTTAGCTGAAATCGCATCCTAACCTTTTTGCATTACATGAATGAAGCGGTGTGCACTCAGAGAACAGATGGGCCGAGTGCAAAGAAAAGTGGCATTACGTTTTGAACAACAGCTAAGACAGAAATGCAGGTGCTAGTGTTCACTTAACACCAGGAAATGAAGCTACATGGATGTTACTTGTTAACAAATTTATTTTATTTCCACAGTCAGCGAATTGATCTTTTGATGTCTATTTCTGCTTTGTAATTTCCTGAAGATGACAACCATACTGTAGTTGAAAAAGCAGTATGGACAACTTTGGATGAGGCTGATAATACATTGTCTGAACTCGACCTGAGAGTATATTTGGGCCTTCAGCTTCAGTTACATATACCAACAGAAAGCACACAGATAATAGGATGGAGATGCACCGAGACAAGTTGTCACTTCAACTGTTCTGTTTGTTTACTCCTTTCTCTTCCTCTCAATCTGTTTCATATTTAGATTCTCACACACACACACACACACACACACACACACACACACACACACACACACACACACACACACACACACACACACACACACACACAAACTTCCAACTGCAGAAAGTAAACAGACTTAATGGGGAACCAGGGACCTGATCTAAACAAAGGTTGAACTGAGGAAGCGTTTGCTTGTGCAGCAGGAGAGCTGTCGGCCTGTGCTTATCCCTATAGCTCACAATGTTCTGCTAAGTCACAGTGGAAATACAGTCCTCTCTCTACTGCATCATTATCGTAGAACTGTGCAACTTTACAGGCCACTGGGGCCCAGTGAGGGGACTGCATTGGTAAAGTTAACTTGATCCATTAAATGGCCGATATCTGTAGGTGGGTCTAAGACGTGGCATGCCAATTCTGGTGTCCAAAGCATATTCATAATGTTAACATTTTTTAAAACAATGCATTCTATTGCTGTACTCTCCCCTTTTTTGTAAGGATGTTTTTGTGTGGATGTTTGTAATTATACCTACACATAATATACCAATACTTAGCTTATTTACTTGAGTTGGGTGGTATCCAAATTTTGATACCATCAAAACTCCTCCCTATTTTACCGTGGTATACGGAACTACCGTGAAAAACGTAATTAAAATGTCTGTGCAACATGAACATGGCCCTTACGTGATAACAAGATGTGTTTTCAACTCAGACGTTGTTTAAATTCACCTACCCTGGTCCCTGTCTCAATCCTGCCGGTAGCTGGTAACTTGTAGCTGCTACCTGCTGGTTCCTAGCTGCCGTCCGGTTAATAAACTTCTGATTAAACTTCAAGTTTTTGTCACAAAGCCATGACCTGTCCTCTGGAGCCACACCACTGCCACTCTGTGGATTTATGTCAAGATGATTATCAGAGAAGCCTGGCTGAACACACTAACCAGACTGCAGCTAGCAGCTACTACCACACTACTGTTTTTTGGGAGGGAATAAACTTCAAGACGTGACATGGCCTGACAGGTCATGATCATTGTCCAGATAATGAATAATCTAATATTATAGATATAATCTAATATTTAGTTGTTAGTTGAGTGTGTGTGCTTGTGCATGAGTGCCTGCTTTTTTCAAAAGTTTTCAAGTTTCATGGTCACATCTATCCATCCGATGACGCTGTCTTGTAAAGAGAGGCACAACAGTGAACTGACACAGTGGTTTTCACTGCATATTGTTGTTTTGTTGGCCTTTTTGAGATGTTTTCGTAGTTTCTCTGATTTCTTACATGGCCCTGCAATTGTTGCTTGCTTTTTATTGTATTTCTGACTGTTGAAAAAAGAGAGCCTTTAGCAAAATACTTGCAGTAAGTCATTCCTGGCTAACGGGATGTCATTACAAGTAACAATGACACAGTCAAGTAATTTAACTCAGATTTTCATGGTATATTACACAATCATGTTTTTCCTGAGTTGAGTATACAATAAAAACATACCTTTACTGTAAAGCATGTTAAGACATCTTTCATAATTTTTCTGTTTTTGGCAAGGAATATTGTGTGACCAAAATCAAATGATAAGTCCATTTAATCATAAATACCCAAATATATCATATTAAATGTGTTAAAAGTTTTTTGAGCAGTGCGTGTTTGGTTAGCTGTGGATATGCATAAACATGAATATCCTAAAAAGATAGACACTGAAATTATTTTTAAATCCATTCCTGTTACCGAGGAAGGACATTTTTCATGGAGTAAATCAAATGATTCATAAAAAAAATTAAATTGCACTTCTAAATTAAATTCCTGTTGTTGAGATGTATATAGCACACTAATAAAAGTAGAAAGTACTTGAATTGGCATTTTTTGACACTTTCCTTTATTCGTCTCTGACCCAGATGTTAATAAACATTAGCTGTGACAAGGAGAACCTTTCTGCAAAGGTAAATCAGAGATCGAAAGTTTTCAGTGTCTTGCCGCAAAAGTCAAACTGAAAGGGGGAAGAATGAAACTCCTTTTAACACGGCATAAGTTTAATTACAATGTATGCACACTGTACTTTTACTGTATAACACCACCAGTATACTGAGTGCATGGCTTCCCCAGAGACTTCAGGAAGGTAAGCATATGTGAAAAAGAACACTGTTATGTAGTATTTTAGGTGTAAACATGACCAGTAGGGTTTGGTGGGAATGTTCTCTCAAGATGTGAAAACAGAGCAGTCGCATTATGGCTCTGCACTTTTTGCAAAGCAAGGAGATGACTTTGTCTGCTTGTCTAATTGTTTTAGAATCTGGAGTGGCAATTGATTGAAGACATGGAAGGGTTAAAGAGCCTTATAGCATAACATTAGTTTAAACAAGGTTTTCCAGGGTCTTAGGGTGGAACTGTGGGTCACAGCTAGGCCAAGCACAAAGATTACTATGCAGCACTGAAACGAAGCAGCGGAAGTCTGTAGCAAACACAGCTCTTTTTCCACATGGCTGCTCAGACTGCCAGGGAGGGTGGGAAGGCTTGCTCTGCTTTACTCTCTTTTGCAAAAGGCCTGCTTGAAGACACACAGCCATCCCGGCCGGAGTGAAAGGATGCTGTTCACTCGACCAGAGGTTTCCAAAGTCAGATGCAGAGGCCCTTTAGAGGTCTGCGTCACAGGGGAATTGTTTAATTTCACGCTTTTTCACATGCTGGAGGTCAGCACAATGAGAGATGAGATGATAAACTAGGGCTGTAAATCACAGGGTAACTCACAATGTGATGCTATCACGACATGTGGACCCTGATAATGGTTTTAACACAGCAAAGGCAACATATGCTACATAGTGCAAATTTACCATTTAAGTAAAGTAATAACATCTTATAACAGACATTGGCTATATCTTATATCGTATGTGATAGAAAAGAAAACAGCATCATGTCATTCAGAAGTGACTGTGTTATAGAGCCACAAAGTTGGATGGGTCAAACGTTGACACAGGAGACTACCGCTTTCTGTTTCCAACAACAGTCTTCTACAATGACCACAACCCCTCCTTAACCAGATGTATAGATGTATTTAGTTGTTTCCTTTGGAAGACTTGTTGTTGATGCATCTTCTTCCTTCACCTAGCCACCCTTCTCTTATTTGGTTTGATCTTCTGCCTTCATTTGTTTATTTGCATGTTGATTTCGCCCTTCTTTCCCTTCAATATTCTATGATGAGAACTGCCGGGAGCCGCCATTGCTAAATCCTTTTCTCCCCTCCCTAATACTCCCATAACCCTACATAACCCTGCAGCTTGACAGACAGAGAGCAGGAAATCCTGCCTGTGCTTACCCTCAGCCCACAGACTTTCACCCTTCCCTAAACCAGCTCAGACAGAGGTCTTTATTACGGAGGAGGAGTGGGCTCTGAAAAGAGGAGAAGAATGAATGAAGAGGTGGAGGTGACATCTCTTTGACCTGAGTTGATTGTACAGGTTTTAAGAACCTATACTGTGCCAATTGACAACATGGCAACCACACCAGCCAAAACACTAAACTGAAACCTAATCAAGTGAAATGTTCTTTGTTGCTGATAGACGTTGTATGTGATCACCTCATAACGTTCCTTTTTCACAAAAGTGCATATTGAGGCTTTGTTTTTTTTATCCAGCTGATGGTTTCTTTCCTTCTTTTTAAATTGCATTTTGTTTTCAATCTCAGGCAGTTTGGAGTTTCAGTAAATCACTGCAAAGTGACTGCACTAAGGCGCAAATAGACATAAGTGGTTTTTCAGCAGTGATAAAGCGACAGTTTCTGGTTTGCTCTTTGTCTAATATCCGGCAACCATCTTTAACACTGGGCACTCTAAAGACCAGAGCAGCAGGATAAGCAGGAGTGTTTTGCAAAGCTAAAAGGAACATATTCACTTGTTCACACTGCACCTCTTGGTCATGGACACTATTCTCAGCATACTGCATATGGAGAGAAGGGAAAGCAGTGTTTTAAACAGGACTGATAATAAGTCCCACAACCCCTACTGCAAAATGTTGCGTATGTGCAAAAAGGTAGCAAAACAGGGAAGTCTAGAAGATTAAGATGCTAACCATATAATACAGTTCAAGTCCAGGGGTCCTGTGTCATCCTCTCCCATTATTATTTAGTCAGCTCTCAACTATATCCTATCTAATAAAGGCAACACATACCCGGAGAATAGTTAATAAGAGGTACACTCTTGCGGCTCACACACTAGGGGATTTATTTCTGGTACAGTGGAGGAGGAATATGCACCACATTTTTAGTTTGACATTACTGTTTAAAAATTCATTTGAGTGGCCTGTTGAAAGCTCAGTAGATTTTACAATAGAAAAACTGTATTAGATTGTCATTGTATTGGCAGATACTCAGTGTGTTTTTACTGATATTGAACAGTGCACAATCACGTTTTCCCCCATGTAATGGTTTAGCTGTGGCGGTAAGCCCCCTCCATCCTGATGATTAATTTACTATATTTCATTTATATATGTGTGTGTATGTGTATACAGTAAAATATGTATTTGTTTAAGATATATAAAATAACGGCAGTTTATGTAAAATGTAAGTTAATCCATATTTATTTGAACAAATATGCTTTGATTTTAAAATTTCTGCATGCAGTTATGGTGTCTATAGGTAGTGGGGTTGCAGTATAGAAAAATTTGAACGAGCCATGTGCATTTTATTAACACCAAACGTGCTTGACCTACTTTATGTAAAACATTTTTATTGCCTATATACCCTTTTGTTTTGCACTGCCATTGCCTCCTGGTGTAATTACTTAATTTCCTAACAGCAATCATCTCATCTAATCTAATAAATGCATTGTTTGTGTGACAAATCTTCACACATCTCAAGCACACACACATATATGTCAATCCAGCAGAGTACCCTGTTTTCTTTAAGAAACTAACTAAAAACCAAGATGAGAAGTCAGCAATCCTTTGTAACACAGCAAATCATCCTCTTGTGAGAAACGCCAGCTGCTCAGAATGAGGAGATGTTTGTGATGAAGAAAGGAGTCACAACAAAGTGAGAAGTGAGCGAGCTCATGTAATGACCGCTGGCATAATTTTTTTGTACCACATATCTTATGCCTTTACTGAATTCCTCGGCACGGATGCGATCAGTAGAGAGATAAATGGTAATCTCAGTAGGCTTTCCCACACATGCAAGCACATGAATAAGTACACACACACACACACACACACACACACACACACACATACACACACACACACACAATCTCATGCATACACACAAACAGAATCACAGTTTGATGATAATCCTGAATGCATATGAAAGGGCACACAAGCAGTAAAATGGAAAATAGGTACCAGGGTAGAGAAGAGGGAATGGGAAAAAAGAGAGGAAGGAGAAAGTAGTGATGGAGTGAGAGGTAAAGGAAGGAGCCAGGCTTTATTTAATCTCAGTAGAAGTGTCGATAGAGCAGAAAGTTCAGCAAGCTGGATCGGTGGTTAAGCCTTAAGTTTTACTTTAACTGTTCAGCTCTTCTGGCAGAGCAGTGTGTGTGTGTTTAAGACTGTGTTGAAGACATTAAACAAGCAAGCAAGAACTGGCTGCTGCTGGAAGAAATGTATTTAATCAAGTCAGAACAAAGGAGTTGTGTAATTTTCTCCTGAGGGCAGAGAGAACCTCTTGCTACCTCTAACAGAGTATAGTCAACTTTTCCCCAGTGCAATGGTGTTTTACTGCATAATAGAGATGTTTTTTCTGGTCACCTGACAGTATTTTTCTTTTATTGTTGTTTTCCTACCTTCTTTTTTTTGGTCTATGATGAGAATTTAGCAAAGCTGTACTCATTGTGTTGAACACCTACCTGAGTCCCATTTTAAAAGACATATCCATACATAATCCATATCTAAGACATATAAAAAAAAAAAATAGGAGCCGTTTTTATTTATCATCGGAAAGGCAACTAATGATATCACACAGGGGTACTGCATATTACACACACCCCATGAAAGATGAAAATGTATTCATATAGGACAGGTTGATTAAGTGTAAATGCTCATGTACAGAAATGGTAGCCATTATATTGACATTGAAAAGAATGACACAACAGAAATATATATTTTTTTAAAGATCTAAGGCAGAGTGCAGTTAAGTTCGGACCAGTGTTCCAGAAAAGCAAAGATGTGATGTTTGATGATAGTAATGAAGGGGATTATTATTAGGATACAATCAAGTACAATCAATAAACCTTAACATATAGGATGCAGTGGTGAGTATTGTATTCATACAAAGTAAGAAATCAATCATAAACAGAACTGATAAGTCAATGATGGCGAATTTAAAGGACGACTTAAAGTGAGGCAGAGCACAATGATTCCGTTTGCCCCTAAAACTCTCTGTCCTCCATTTTTGATATAGCTCCTTAATTATATATATATATATATATATATATATATATATATATATATATATATATATTATATATATATATAATTAGTAATGTTGTTATTTTTACTTGTGGTTGGATTTTAAGAACTTGAAGCAAAATATTCTGCTTCCTCTGTTCTGCAAGGGTAAAGAGGGACATCATTGTCCACAGGGAGAGAAAAAAGTCAAAGAGTTTCCGCATCTGACAGGTTCAGACATTTTGTTTACGCATGCCAGCAATGCCTCTCAAGGAGTGCAGACTGACCTTTTCTAAACTCCTCTGCAGATTACAGTATATCTGTGTGTGTGTGAGTGTCTGTGGTGTGTGTGTGTGTGTGTGTGTGGTGTGTGTGTGTGTGTGTGTGTGGTGTGTGTGTGTGTGTGTGGGTGTGTGAATCTAAATATGAAACAGATTGAGGGAAGAGAAAGGAGTAAACAAACAGAACAGTTGAAGTGACAACTTGTCTCGGTGCATCTCCATCCTATTATCTGTGTGCTTTCTGTTGGTATATGTAACTGAAGCTGAAGGCCAAATATACTCTCAGGTCGAGTTCAGACAATGTATTATCAGCCTCATCCAAGTTGTCCATACTGCTTTTTCAACTACAGTATGGTTGTCATCTTCAGGAAATTACAAAGCAGAAATAGACATCAAAAGATCAATTCGCTGACTGTGGAAATAAAATAAATTTGTTAACAAGTAACATCCATGTAGCTCATTTCCTGGTGTTAAGTGAACACTAGCACCTGCATTTCTGTCTTAGCTGTTGTTCAAAACGTAATGCCACTTTTCTTTGCACTCGGCCCATCTGTTCTCTGAGTGCACACCGCTTGACGTCGCTGCCAACACATTAGTGACCGGTGCAGTCCAGCAGTAAACACAAACAGTGACAGAAGTAGACTTACGAAGAGCTTGGAGCTCTGCTCATTTTTCACACCTATGCGCATCTGGCCATTCAACGTAAAAGGGGATGTAACTGTTGGATTGTTGTTTTTAGAATGTTTCAAAAATTTGGTGAATGATCCCCTTATCTAAAGGAGCGATTAACTAGGTTCAGAATAGCCAGAGAACATTTGTCACACATTAAACCGTATAAATGGCCTTTAGACAATGGGGATGATACCAGATCTATGAGACTTTTAGAAGTAAATAATTATCATCCCAAAGTCAGTGTCTGGTGTGACCATCATTTGTCTTACGCAGTGCAACACATCTTCTTCACATAGAGTTGAACAGGTTGTTGATCGTTGGCTGTGGAAAGTTGGTCCACTCATCTTCAATGGCTGTGCAAAGTTGCTTGATATTGGCAGGACCTAGAACACGTGGTCATATATGCCGATCCAGAGCATCCCAAACATGCTCAATGGATGACATGTCCAGTGAGTTTGCTGGCCATGCAAGAACTGGGATGTTTTC
>NC_045739.1:9461733-9477135 GCF_008692095.1 Etheostoma spectabile
AATTGTGTACAGATCCTTGCAACATGGGGCCATGTATTATGATGCTGCAACATGAGGTGATGGATGGTCGTGGATGAATGGCACAACAATGGGCCTCAGGATCTCGTCACGGGATCTCTGCATTTAAAATGCACCTGTGTTCGTTGTCATGACATATGCCTGCCCATACCATAACCCCACCGCCACCAAGGGCCACTAGATCCACAAAGTTGACATCAGCAAACCGCTCACCCACACAACGCCATACACACTGTCTGCCATCTGCCCTGTAGAGTGAAAATATCAAATAATATTAAAGAGATAAGCCTTCTGGTGCATAGGAAAAAGTCTTAGACATTTGAGTTCAGCTCATAAAAAATGGGGGCAAAAACAAAAGTGTATTTTTATAATTTTGTTCAGTGTAGTAAAATGACTGGCAGATTAGTCATAAAACATTTTTTTCAGCCACTAAACAGTCCATTATTCTATCTTCTATCAAGGCTTTTCCTGTCCTTTTTGACAGTATATCTCACAGCAGTCTTATTGTTTTATTTGTACTGTGAATGGGAAAAAGGAAGAAGAGGCAGAGAAAGATAAACAAAGAAAGCAGGAGAGAGGCCAAACCAGGGTGAGAGGCTTAGAGAAGTACTTTAGCCATAGGGGAGACTGGATATTGACTCGACAAGCCTTTCTTTATTCTTACTGCATGACTCTCTTTTCTACTTTTCTTACCTCTTCTTTCTCTTACCTTCCCTAATGCTATATATTTTTAAAGATCACCTCCCCAAAAAAAAAAAAAACATTAACAACCTTAACATACAAAAATCCATACCTTAACATAAAAAATCCATGCCTTAACATACAAAAATCTATTTAAGGTTTGCTTTTGCATTCACTAAAATATAAACACAAACACATTAATTCTCTCGCTTCTTGCTTAGTTCCTCTCCCAAAAAAAAAAGAAAAAAGACCGGACTTCTTTGAAGAGCTTTCTAATGCACTTTCACTATATTCAGCCTCTTTCTGCCTCTCCCTTTTGCACCCGTTACCACCAAACACTCTCTGTATAACTTTCATTAGAACAGCTTGTATTACATTATTGAATGGCTGCCCTGTTAGTAAAAGTCAAATGCTGCTTAATACAAAATAGATATCCAATACTGAATCTTTATTTCCTAATCAACAGGCTCCCAAAAGGGCCTATATTGTTTTGTACTGACTGATAGATGAATTGATTAATAAAAGACTCAGCTATCCACCAAGGAAGAAAGAAAATAGCAGAATAATATATTTAACAGGATGTTGAAGCAACAGAGAACCTCACTTATGGCCACCTGGATAGAACCAAGTCTTCTTAATTCTCAACATATCAACTCTACAACAAGTCACAAAGAGGTCAAATCTAGTCATTCTGTTTTGAAAGCCTTCATGTGCAGGTTTATTAGGATGAAGTTGGCAGGCATTACTATGAGCATTTCTCTGCAGCAATGAAAGGAAGAACAAATGTCTAGCAGAGTCAGTCAGTGTATGGTTAATTCAAGTTGTGAACAGTAAACATCTGAGTATCCTCAACTGTGAGGAAGAAAGGTGTAAAACAGCACAGAGAGCAAATTAAAATCAGATTCAAATAAAGGTAAAAAAAAAAAAAAAAGATGCAAAGGATGCTGATACAGTGAACTGGATAGTTTGAACCTCCAACTCATCATAAAATTAAGCTACATCTTTAGCCATTCAGTAATTCGGAAAAACTCTGGTAATTGTTGGGTATGATATGGCATAATATAGGTATTCCAAATACAGCGCAAACAATTAGTTGATTAATCTATTTTTTGACTCAATGCAAATGAATCACCAACCATTTAGATAATTGATTTATTGTTACAGTTCTTTCATTGAGCAAAACAGGCAAATATTCACTGCTTTTCTATGTTTTATATTATTATTATATTAATAATAATAATAATAATAATAATAATAAGAAGAAGAAGAAGAAGAAGAAGAAGAAGAAGAAGAAGAAGAAGAAGAAGAAGAAGAAATATTTGTGTTTTGGACTAAACATTGACATCTGATGACATGACACTTATTATGGGCATTTTACTTAACAATGAAGATTTCGTTAGAGTACTAATCCCAACCACTTGAAAATGTATTTAATAAGATGTGCGTGTTATGCTAATTGATCTGAAACTATTCCAAAAATGCTTTCCTAATACTCAATTTCAAACCCAGTTTAACTTTCTGTGAAAACCAGACAAACAATCTAGAATTAATTTCAAACTCTCTAGCAATTGCAACAACCCCAGTCTACTTGTAAAGGGTTGGACCCTGAATCTAAGGCATGGGAGGTGAACACATGGATGGGGAACCTGTTCAAGGCCAAAAAGAAAAAAAACTCAACCTCGGAATACCACTTGAGACAAAACCCTATTGAACTTGTCCTTTTCATTTCAGCAAGAGAGTGTATAACGATCGATGATCGATCATGGCTTACACCTTGTCTGCTAAATCATTTAGATAGCTAGATAGCCTCATTCAGCACACATCTGCTCCCCAGCCACTACACCATCCAGTCGCTGGTATAAATGAGAGTTTGATGTAAACAAACTTCCTAGGTATACAGGGTGAATATGGGAAGTTAGGCCTAGGGAAGCTCAACATGACACAGAGGTAGCAGGCCCTGTGGGTGTGTGTTAGACTCCAGTCCAATCAAAAATGAAAATACATAAATGAAGAGGAAAAAGAATTAGAATTTATGCACAACAGCGGTGTACTGGGATGGGTTTGGTCACAGAAGTACAAGAGCAAAAGTAGTTAGATTGGTTTTTCGGATGTTTGAAGAATACAGTATTCAGGCACAATTGACTGGAGTGCATTACACCTTGAGTTACTACACAGACTACACTTGAAGTGTGTTTCAGCATGTTTTGAATTAAGGCTGGTTTATGCCCAACACAGAGCAGGTAATGTGAACACACATATGCAGACACACATTTTCACACTGGGATTCATGTAGAGATGTTTATATTTACAGTACATATTACATACATATGTACATACTTAATCTTTACAGGCACACAAACATGGTACATGGTTGAAATAACAAGCATGTCTGCCATGAACAGCAATAGAATACAACCTGCCCAATACTGCTTTTTGAGGTTGATACCCCTATCATGATTTGGGTGTTTAAGAAATCTGATAACAACATATGGGCGAAAAGTTGTTCTTTTTAAATTAAAAAAGCATCCCCCTCAGATTTTTGTAAATTGTGACCAAGATTCTAAGCTGGTCATTTTACAATGTAAAATCAACTTTTCAGTACTCTCTGAAAGTATGCAAACATGACAGTTTCTACAGGAATTCAAACGTAGTTTGGCATTTCTTTACTACAAGGTCTTGTTACTAATCTGCAATAAGCTGATACTGGCCAATATATCAGCCAAGCCGATTTATCAGCATAGCACTAAAGTAGACTAAATGACCAACTGTGTGTGTTTCTACTTGCTTCATTTGAGTTCCTTTTTTCCCTTTTCTGGAACTCATCCATCAACACGGACCAACATTGTTTATGCAACACTCCCCAGGGAAGGGCCTCCACCAGTGGGGACAAAAGCAGGGCAAACTCCCCATTGGGGAAAACACACACACACACACACTCACTCACAGATATACTGTAATCTGAAGAGGAGTTTAGAATTATTTACAATGTTATTATTCGAATAATATTTGAAAATGTAATGCTCAAATGCACCTTGTTATACATATTTACTACAGTGCTTATGCATTGTCAATGCCACTATAAGCATGTGGTTATTGTTACACTTTCTGTCCACTAGAGGGACTTCCACCATCAGCCTAGCTTTAAAGGGGATCAACGTCATGGCATGCATTTCTGGCATTCCGATCTCTGTTTACATTATTTTCAACCACGCACACAGCGACAAACACAAATCAACAGAGAATTCTGTGATGAAACATTATTTAACAATTATATTGAAGCTCTGTTGTAAAGGCTAACGTTGCTCGGTTAGCACAACTAAATGATTTTAGAAATCACAGCCGAAACAATTTGTCATAAACTAAGTAACAACAGTGTTAGCCACGATGCAAACGGCATTGATAACTAAGCCAAACGGTGCTGCCACTACTATTTTAGTGATTTAAGAGCAACCTGTTTCTTGCAGATTGTCATGTGAAATTGGTAGACTATTTCTTTGTTGTAACAATGATTCTTGCCAATGAGTCTTATACCATTGGAAAACCTGTTTTTTTCCCTTTTAAACGGTGCCACATTTGTAAGGAACATGCATTTGTTGGGAAGAGCAGCAGAGCTGAGTATGTGGGTTGCACCCGTGAAAAATTTGCCAAATCTTCTCTGTAATGCCAAACAGCTTTTCTTTGTTGACTCTTGTTTGGTGTTGTTTTGTGGATTGGGTGATTGAAGTATGAAGTAACAAGACATATTGGTTTATCGAGATGAAATTCTGCAACCAGTGGCAATCACATATATCCAGTCTGGGAACAAATTCTATCCTCCAAGATGACAACGCTTGTCCCCACAGAGCGAGGTTTATCAAAGGCTACACCTCCAGAATGTGGGAGTGGAGAGGATGGAATGGCCTGCCAGCAGTCCTGACCTCAACCCCATTGAACACTTGTGGGATCAGCAATGTGACCAACACAACCATGTTGGTTGACTTGCAACAAATGCTGGTTGAAGAATGGGATGCCATCTCTCAGCAGTGTATGACCTGGCTGGTGGCTGGCATGAGGAGGAGGTGCCAGGCTGTTATGGTTATGGTTATGGTTATGTGTATGGTTCTTCCACACACTACTGAGGCTTCGGTTTGTTAAATGAAAAAATTGTGAAATTGCCAATATGTCTTGTTACTTCAGACTTCAATCATCCAATCTACCAAACACCAAACAAGAGTAAACAAAAAAAAGCTGTTCGGCACTTTCAGAGAAGATTTGGCAAATTTTTCATGGGTGCAACCCACATACCCAGCTCTGCAGCTCAACCCACAAATGCATTTTCCTTACAAATGTGGCACCATTTACATTGGAAATAATCAGGCTTTCCAAAAATATAAGATGTAATGCCAAGATGTATTGTTACAACACAAAAATAATCTACCAAACCCAAATTTTCTTACTTCTTTTATGAAGTCAAAAAAAACTCTGACAGATGTAGGGCAGCTAACATAAACTTTAGCTGTTTCCATGAAGCTCCCAGCTATTAAGCTCCTATAACTCGCAATGCAGTTAGGAAACCATAACAAGTCACTAATGAGAACATAAGCATTTTGGCTCAGTAGATGTTGATTTTAAAGTCATTAAACTATTTCCCATCCTTCTTCCGATTTCCAGCAGCAGCCTGTCACTCCCGCTGTACTAACGTTACTCGATATGTAACGTTCGCTAACAACGTCTTGTGTTTCTCACTCCCGTAACTTATCGTTCATCAGTTGTGACGTGAGAAAAGGGAGATTAGCCAACGTTAGCAAACCCATTTATTACAAATAAAAAAAATCACATTTGAAAAGTAATTTCAGCCTTTGAATAGTACAGATTTTTTAACTATTTTAATTAAAATCAACTTTCAGAATTCATTCCAGCAGCCCTTACACACACACACACACACACAACACACACACACACACACACACACATGGCTACATGAAAATCATACAACGTTAGATACATTTGTTTACCTTTGCTTACATCTATTTATCTTTGCAGTGTTACATCATTCTTCCATGAATAATCTGTCATTTTCTCTGTCACTATCACTCTTTGGTTGTTCCTATCTATCAGGTAACAGAGTCTGCAGACAACTGTCCTGTGTATGAGCTATATCCTGTCATCATAATGTAGGAGATGGATGGACACAGAGCTTACATCCTGTGGAATAGCAGTAACTGACGTAACATACCAAGGCCTACCGTTGACGTTTTCCCTCATTAACGTTGTGTCTTTTTGTTCCTTTAGTAATCAATTGTATGCCATGCTCATATAGTCTCAAACACATGTACAGTGGTGTGAAAAAGTGTTTGCCCCTCATTTCATGTTCCTTTGCATGTTTGTCACACTTAAGTGTTTCGGAACATCAAACCAATTTAAACAATAGTCAAGGACAACACAAGTAAACACAAAATGCAATTTGTAAATGAAGGTGTTTATTATTAAAGGTGAAAAAAAATCCAAACCATCATGGCCCTGTGTGAAAAAGTGATTGCCCCCTAAACCTAATAACTGGTTGGGCCACCCTTAGCAGCAACAACTGCAACCAAGCGTTTGCGATAACGTGCAATGAGGCTTTTACAGCGTCCTGGAGGAATTTTGGCCCACTCATCTTTGCAGAATTGTCCTAATTCAGTTACATTAGAGGGTTTTCGAGCATGAACGGCCTTTTTAAGGTCATACCACAACATCTCAATAGGATTCAGGTCAGGACTTTGGCTAGGCCACTCCAAAGTCTTCATTTTGTTTTTCTTCAGCCATTCGGTGGTGGACTTGCTGGTGTGTTTAGGATCATTGTCCTGCTGCAGAACCCAAGTTTGTTTCAGCTTGAGTACACAAACAGATGGTCGGACATTCTCCTTCAGGATCTCTTGGTAGACAGCAGAATTCATAGTTCCTTTTATCCACGCAAGTCTTCCAGGTCCTGAAACGCAAAACAGCCCCAGACCATCACACTACCACCACCATATTTTACTGTTGGTATAATGTTCTTTTATGAAATGCAGTGTTCCTTCTACGCCAGATATACTTGGACACACACCTTCCAAAGAGTTCCCACTTTGTCTCATTGGTCCACAGAATGTTGTCCCAAAGTCTTGGGGATCATCAAGATGTGTTGTGGAGAATTGAGACGAGTTTGATGTTCTTTTTGCTCAGCAGTGGTTTTCTCCTTGGAACTCTGCCATGCAGGCCATTTTGCCAGGCTTTTCCTGATGGGAGGCATGAACGCTGACCTTAACTGAGGCAAGTGAGGCCTGCAGTTCTTTGGACGTTGTTGTGGGGTCTTTTGTGACTCTTGGATGAGTCGTCGCTGCGCTCTTGGGGTAATTTTGGGCGGCCGGCCACTCCTGGGAAGGTTCACCACTGGTCCATGTCTTCGCATTTGGGATAATGGCTCTCACTGTGGTTTGCTGGATTCCCAAAGTTGGAAATGGCTTTATAACCCTTTCCAGACTGATAGATCTCAATTACTTTCTTTCTCAATTGTTCCTGAATTTCTTGGGTCTCGGCATGAGTGGTAGCTTTAAGGATCTTCTGGTGGAACTACTGTGTCAAGCAGTCCTATTAAGTGATGCCTTGATTGTGAACAGGTGTGGCAATAATCAGGCCTGGGTTGTGCTAGAGAAATTGAACTCAGGTGTGGACAACCACAATTATAGTATGTTTTAACAGGGGGGCAATCACTTTTTCACACAGGGCCATGATGGTTTGGATTTTTTTTCACCTTTAATAATAAACACCTTCATTTACAAATGCATTTTGTGTTTACTTGTGTTGTCCTTGACTATGTTTAAATTGGTTTGATGTTCCGAAACACTTAAGTGTGACAAACATGCAAAGGAACAGGAAATGAGGAAAGGGGCAAACACTTTTTCACACCACTGTAGCCATAGACTGCAACATCAGTGCCAGGTCAACGGCTCCAGTGGGGCTGTCTAGGGATCCAGATCAATCTCAAAATGGAAGACATGTTCATCTGTGTGAGGTGCAGTGGCTACAAGGTCTACCACATTTATTGAATGGCGTCTTAGAAAAACACACATGTAGAGTACATGCTGAAATACGCAGAAGCAAAAAGACACAATTTATGCTCCACCTACCGGTGTTTGGATCATTTCCTGGGGCTGATAAAGTATGTTCATTACCTTGACAGAGATTCGCAGTGTAATCACACCAGATTGCGTAATCCTGTGCCAGACCAGTCCCTTATAGATGGCTATTGGCTGATTAGAAACCATTCTTTACTATCTGAAGTTAACTCCCACTTAGCTAACTCCCCACGGCTTATAATGGATCTCTAGTACAGTCTCAGAGGAGTACAGTCCATAATATGCACTTGGCTTGGTGAGTGTATATTACAGACCATTTCTCTTGATTGTTACTTTACTGGCACCCAATTAGAGAAATTAGGACGATGCTATTGCTGGCTTATCAGATAACAACACTGTAAAGTCAACCATGGAGATGTTCCTAATAGTAGTGTAATATGGAAAGTGTTATTGCCCGTTATTTAATATTTCACACATAATGCAATATCTACAGCAATGTTCTGTAGGTGGAAGTTATGTAATTTCTCAAGCATAGCCAATTCAGTAAGAAGTCACAGTGCAGAACATGTCTCACTGATTGAACTGTCACTGTTTTTAGCCTCTCTTTAGAAATTAGAAATTGCATTTATCATGTGTATTTTGTGCAAGCGTTTCCACTGCGCATACACAAACCCACAGATATTCCATATAAGGTATAAGAAAAACAAATGTGATTTGATAATGTGTTCCTGAACTGCATATTTTGTAATTTCCTGAATGCATAACAGTGCACATGAACATTTAATTTTGCGGTAACACGTAAAACATTGCACAGAATCGAACACACAGTCACTAAAGACCACAAATACGACAGAGCTGTTTTGTAACAGTTAATTTTAATTCCCCTCAATTTGATTCCCTTTCTTCTTTCATAACTACTTTATTATACCGGTCGAACTCATGGTTTTATGAAGATAGAAAGCTGCTAGTAGAGCCAATCACAAGACAAGTGGTACTAATTGCTGATTGTATATTCCATTCTTTTACCTCTCACCCTCACTGTTTCATGAGAAAATGAGAGTTTCATTCTCAGGAGTGTTAAGCTCTGAGACTAGAACTGTGATTTAATGTATTTCTTACATGCCAGCACACTGGCTCCAAAGCAGGAAATTAACATCTTTTAATTTCCCATATTAAATTTCACACGTTCAACCTTGAAGTTAATTAAAAACAGACACAAGTGAGCTATCCCACTTGCTATTGCTGTTGAAGCACTGTGAGGGGATACAGTAAGGCTACCTGACACACACACACAAAGCCACACACTCAATTTGATACAGGGGAACAACTGGCAGCATAGTGTTGCTTTAGACAGGTAATAATTTCAACCAGGGGCGTCATCTAAGATATAGATTTAAGGCGCTAAGCCTCTGCTACGAAGGTCTGAGTGCTGCTCTCCCAGGAGAAATGTTTCCACAGCGGTGAAATGGTTGTTGCCCATGAGTTTTAAAAGTGGCAATAGACCTAAAATCAATAAATAATTTGGCTTAGTTGTTGCAAGGACTGTTGGCATGAATTGCTTATAAGTGAGCATGAAGTAAACAGTGATTCTGTCCCTTTTTGATAAAAAACACAAAGGGGTCAAAATAAATAAAATAAAATGAAACCACACTTAAACATGGCACTCCAAATTTGGATAGTTTGTGACACTTTTTTGTCTATATTTTTAAAATGCTGTTTTAAATAATTTTATTTGCAAGTTTGTTGCAATGTAAAAAAATAAATAAATAAAATGTTGAGTGAAAACATGGTACTGTGGTCAAGGAGGGAAATTAGCACCCGCCACCAGCCAATGCTTTTTCAAAGTAGCGGGTGACTTTTCCTTGTATACCAGCCACAGTGGCGGGTGGAGGGGTTTTCAGCGCTAGTCCGTGACATTGGTTTATAAAATGTGGCAACATATCCCCGGTGTTAAGAGGCCACTGTGGTGGGTGAAGTAAAGAAAAAGAAAAGGTACTTTTTCTAACAAGTGGCGCATTGTGGCGAAGGGAAAACGAGGGAATAGTTAGCCTACTAGGGTGATGTCCCCTAAATTGCACGTTGATCAGACATACGTTTAAATGTCCTTTGTAAATATACAGTATTACATGCTGCTGCTGGTAGGGGCATTGCATTACAACTTGACCTACTTTCACTACGGTGCTGTAAAGTCTAGACTTAATCAGAGCTCCGTGTTCTGCATAACGACAGTACAGAGGAATGTTTGCCTTTAACAGAGCAACAGTAATAGCCTAATATACCATCATTACTGAGATTAAACTACATTCACGGTTATATTTGCACTGAATAACGCATTCAATAAACAGAAACACAACTCTTGAAGCGCACTTGAACATTTCCTCAATATTAGCTCACACGTAAAATAGCACCGTTGTGAATTAGCCTACTGTTGCTAACGTACATTCATAAATCCTACTTAACTTTGTCATCAGACTTACTTATTGATACACGCACAGTCGCACACAGTAGTATCCACAAAGTTAGTCCACTGAGGGGATGAGGGAAACTGTTATAGTGTTCCACGTTAACGCCTAGGCGCAGAGCCGAGCCGAGGCGCAGAGCATGACCTCACTGCATGCTGATACATTATTAGGTCAGGTAGAGCGAGCTACTGTACTAACAGGGAGAGAGAGACTATCACTACAAATAGGTTGCACGTAAGGAGGAGAAAGTAGCTTCCACTTAAGGGGCAGCACAGCGCAAAGCCCGATGCAAGTGGTAGTTTAAGACCGACGCAGTTGTCAATTTCCTGTCCACTACAATTAGCGTGTGTCTGACAGGTTGGGGGGGTAGCATCACGATTGTGGCGATGATCTGATATCGTCCATCGGCATAACCCTAAAGCCTACCTTACAGACGACCAGTCCATGCACTGTACTTACTGTCAAACCTACTTGTCTTCAGATAATGCAATCCATTTGTTCATTAGAAGAACTAACCTTAAATTAGAGGCAATAAAAGACCAAGAGTCATCCAAGTCTCGTATAAAGTGCACAGCCAAATAGCTGGCAAAGATGGGACCCCAGGAGCAGAGTGTGACAACAACGGCTTTCATTTTTTTCACATCACTTTTTATTTGCTTATGTTAATAAAATATGTATTGATAATACAAAATAATGTACTGAAGCAATTAAAAATATGCTAGTAAACTTTATAAATTTGAATTCCGGAAAAGTGGCTGGTAAAACATAAGTGGCAGGTAAAATAGAGCATCTACCAGCCACTGTGGCAGGTGGGCAAAAAAGTTAATTTCCCACCCTGACAAATATCAGTAAAAATGTATTATCATCAAACTAGAAGCAACATTGTTCTTACTGATCCAACTCATTACCGATAGTACCTTCTATCTTGACACATGGACCATAACTGGTACATTACATTAGTCACATTATCACACACTGCAAGGGTTAACACATTAGTGTGTATAGCAGTGAGTTGCCTCTATATTTGACTCTCCATTTCATGCTATTAACCTGTGGACCTCTGTAAGCTGTGGAAAATGTGCAGCCTCTAGCATGTAATATGGTGTGTGGAGAACCTCACTGACCTCCAGTAACAGGCCTATTAATGGCTTATCTCCAGCTGAGGCAGTCATAAGGGCAGACCTCAGCTAGCAGACCAATAACTGAATACTTCATTATTAGGTCTTTAACACACAAGTGGGCACGCAAGCAGGCATAGACACTCGCTCACTTACATGTTACACATGAAGAAATCCATGCATGTACGCCAATGTACACATCCTGACTTAAACGCAATCCGAGACATACGCAACCATACACACAAACAGCCTGCACAGCCCAAATCCAATTCCTTATCATTCTTCTACAGCAGCCATATGAAAAAACATGTCATGCCCAAATCCAAATGATGAGTAATCACTGCAAAAATTAGTTTTTAGCCCACAGAACAATAAAAAAAGAGTTGCTGTGGTGAATTGGTTAACTTCTACACCTATCATCAACGAAATGAACTTTAGGACGATACATATTCATTGGATTACTTTTACTAATTGATTTCTTGATTTACTTGTAGAAACCTCTCAAATTACTTCTCCAGGATTACTGTCTTTATTACTGTAAAAACTAGTTATTAAAGACCAGTGAATATAATTACGACAGTAGAAATGTGACTATCATTTCCCACTAATGCCTAATAGCTCATTCCCTATAAAAAGACCAATAAAAAAGATTAACAGACCAACTATTACCCTTACGGCAGATTAGTTGCCTAATCGACTAAGACAGAGTGGTGGTATTAAATTCAAAGCTTTGAGGAGTACAGGTATGTTAAAAACGCAAGGAAAGAAGATGGATATACTGTAATCACCATCTTCGGCTATTAATAGGGATGGGACAATGTGCTTCTGTCCCGATTCGATTCTTTCACGATACATGAGTGTTGTGGGACAGGAAGGAGGACCCAAACGCAGAGACGAGGGGGCAGGAATAAGCTGAGTCATGGAGAGTTTATTCAAAACAGTTCAACAGAAATCCGCAAAGGGTAAAGTCCAAACATAAATCCGACCCAGCACAGGGGGGAGCAGCAGCCCAAAACCAGAGGGAAACTCACTGGGGGCTGACGAAGAAATCACGGGGAGGACCACAGAGGATAGCTTGGGAACAGGCAGGTTAAGGCAGGCTGGCAGAATGGCGGGACGGAACACTGCCGGCTGGCGGGAACAAACAGACAAGGAAAAAAGGGTGACAGCACACGGATAACGGCATGACAGGCAGAACAATCTGACAAGAGACAAAGGAAACACATGGGTTAAATACAAGAGGTAACGAGGTAACGGGGAACAGGTGAGACATCAGGTGCATCACATTAGGGCGGGGCTGGACAATCAGACAAACAAAGTGAAGCTAGACTAGACAAGACAAGACAAGACAGGAAGGGACTACCAAAATAAAGCAGAAAGCAGAACAAACAAACACAGGGGAATAAGACAGGGCCAAGAACACAGGACCACGGAGAAAACCGACAAAAAACACAAGGAGGCCAAGGAAAGGGAGACACACACACCCAAACAAAAACCCCAAACTACAACACATGAGTGCTGATTTGATTTTCATTTAATGCAATTCTAGAAGTATTACAATTAGATAGTATTAAATATTGCAATTTTCTTTTCTTTTAACAAAAACAAAAGATGAATAACACACTTCTAGAAGACAATATATAAAAAAACATTTCTAAATACTATCCATCCATCCGTCCATCTTCATCTGCCAATGAAATGAGATATAATCTCTCCACCTAGTCCTGGGTCTTCCCCGAGGCCTCCTTTCTAAATACTTTTTTCTAAATTCTAAATTGTTTTCTAAAAAGAATGCATATCACATTACATTGTCAGTCAGCCTGACAATCAGTCTGACATTTATTTCATTTGTAAATAACTATATAACATGTATGTTCTGCATTTTCTGCTTTCAGTCCGTTTTGCTGGAAATGGATATGATGTAGTCAATGTCGGCGGTACAGTATAAACAGAAAATATTTAGGTGAATCATAGGGAAAAAAGAAGAAATATCAACTTTAGAGAAAAGAATCAATTTTTAAAGAAAAACGTTATAATAATAATTACAATACATATGTGAATTGATTTTTTTCTATTTTAGTATTGCTTTTATTTGACTCTGACTCAATGTTATTTGCATGAAGACCTGTGATCTCTAGAGCTCCGGGCGGTCTGGCTTCAGGGCAGCTTATTCCATGAAGACTGCACTCCTGGAAGTCACAGAGGGACTCTGCAGAGTGGAGCTCAGAGCTACCTCCTCCTCCTCCCCAGCATTCTTCCCACACTGCAGACTGTTAACTAACAGGGTAAGTTCCCATTTCCTCCAACAAGGATGTCTCAGGGTCTTCACGCTTACGGTTTGCTTCCTGTTGAGAGGGATGTAGCTGTTGCAGCTAACAACGACTAGGTGTCTTTCCATAGCAAAGGACCTCTCCATTGGAGTCTCTTTTGGCTCAGCCTTATGTCTCCTTTTTTAACCTTTTTATGCAAAAATATTTCAGATCTGTCATGACCTCTCATCGTTTATACTCTGCTGCAATTGGGATCACAATCAAACGTTCCATTCTTTTACCTGCTCTGACATGCAGGTTAAAGTGTACGTCTCTTTTTATCTGCCTGAGGTCTACACATGCCAGCCGGTTCCCCTTCGGTCTTTTGGAAAACCTTGCTGTTGTTCCTTCATGGCACATACTTCCTGTGAAAGACCTCTTTATTATCAAGCCCTTCCTCATCTTCACTCACTGCCAACACCTATAACACAGCTCTAGACAGCCAGCTGCCTTATAAGACCAACATCACAGCCAAAGTGCCATCCTGTCAATTTACTCTGTACAACATGTATTGATCCATTTCTCACAAAAGCACAGTTCCTTGTCCACGCTCTTGCCATCTCCTTACTAGACTACTACAGCTCTCCCCTGACAGGCCTCCCCGCAGATATCACCCAGAATGTTGTATTATATAATTCCTAGTGCTGTAAATGTAAAGGTTTAAAAACTATTATGAGCAAGCTGAAAAGAAGTGGAGATACAAAACAAGAATGCTAGACCAAAACCAAACTAGAAAAACAAAAGAAAGAAAGAGAGAGAGAGAGAGAGAGAGAGAGAGAGAGAGAGAGAGAGAGAGAGAGTAGAATAACAGGGATGCATAGAGCAAACTTTTGGGTACAATATATAATGTGCTGATATACATTCAGTACATCAAAAGAAAATGAGGTTGTCAAAACATAATCAGCATATTCCTACTAGCAAACAAGATGCAAGAAAGATGAAAAGGAGATGATGCAGACAGTGTTGTTCTGATTTGTGTGTGAGTGTGTGTGTGTGTGTGTGTGTGTGTGTGTGTGTGTGTGTGTGTGTGTGTGTAAGCAGTTGACACAGTGTCAACATTATCAAGGTGGCAAAGCATTAAAAGTAATTCAAAAACTTGTTTTGATTACAGAAATGTATCAAGACTGACTGACTCAAATACAAGATATCAAACTCATTTTTTCATCAATTCATCAATTCATGCATGAAAGCTACATAATGGCCTTTTGCGTATTAAGGAGGTATCTCTACAGATTTGTATATAAGTAACTGTATGTGAATTATTTATGTTGTTATTTTATTTATTATTTTCTTTTTAAATGTATAGCCCATATGTTCTGTGTGTGGCGTGAAGAGGCAACAACTTTATTTACAAATAATGAATCTTTTAACTGCTTGCAAAACTAATGACATTCCCATCAGCCACGTGTACTTTGTGTTTTGATAAATATATGATGAACAGGGTAAACATTATACATATACAGCTTAACATTAGCATGTTAGCATTGTCATTGTGACCATTAGCATGCTAGTGTAAAGTACAGCCTCACATAGCAGTTAGCATGGCTGCAGCATGGCTCTTAGTCTTGTTCAATATTTAACCAACAATCTTTCAATAACCTTTAATTGCTTTGAGTTGTCTAAACATAACCATAAACCATTAATCAAGCTTGAGTTGAGAAAACAAATTAAATATGATGACAGTGAACATTTTGTAGAGAAGTTCAGAATGACATGTCTCAAACCGCCTACTTGCACACTT
>NC_045739.1:9477145-9478019 GCF_008692095.1 Etheostoma spectabile
AGTTTTAAGTATATAGTGTAGATAACGCAATAAGGACCCTACCTGGAGGGAAGCCTAAATGGGCGCCATCTTAACTACAAGTCGGAAAGGAGAGGGACCAGGGACGTCAAACAGCAGCTGATAGGACGAACCATCACGTGGGTCTGGTTTCTACCGAATTTCATAGCCGAGCATCATGGCGGCTTGTTCGTATATGATCTCGTATTTTACAAAAATGGTTCACCAAAACATGTTTCTGAAAACATTTTAAGCAAGAACAGTTGCCATACAGTTGCTGAATCTGTCTGTTTTTTTGATTGACAAAGGTCAGTTTATTAGATCTTTGTCAGATTTTGAGAGGCGGCGAGCCAAGCCAAGCCGACTGCTCCTCATTTCCATTAAGTGTTTTAACATAAGTGTTCCTTTTGGGACAATAATAACCATCGGCAGTAAGTGGTTAGTGCACATTAGTAGTGTACTGATGGTAGTATGCGGAATAAGAAACAGTCTTAAATTTGTGAACACTTTGCACGTACTGTACAGTATAAAACCATTAGGGCTGTAGCAATACACCAAACCCAGGGTTTGGTTCGTATCACAGTTTTTAACCCACAATTCAATACAAACCTCGATTTTTTTTCCAGAGGGGGGGAAACATGGCATTGTTTTTTCATTGATTACGTCCCACTTTGCAACACAATTATACAACAGATACCTTATTTATTGACATTGATTGATTTCAATATTGATTGATTGTTTTGTACCTTAAAATAATGTGTCCGTCGGGAAACAGACCAGAGTCAGAAAAGCGGTTATTTGTAACGTTACACCTCCGTTAGCGTTAAGTCTCTCCCATTTCACTTTTAGCCGTCTTTACAGTTAGCTAAATTTACCA
>NC_045739.1:9478029-9478513 GCF_008692095.1 Etheostoma spectabile
GGGATAAGGCACCAAAAGGACTAATACTAATAGTATTTTAAAGACGTGATAGCATTGGATCTAGACAGGAAGGATAACTCTAGGAGTTGAAGGAGTGTGTCGCAATCCTGCCTTCTCACTCCGCAACACAGGTTCGTATATATATATATCCTGTATAAATTTGAGTTATACCCAATAATCTGACTTTGCAGGATAAATGAATTATTGGACAAAAATATAAATTCTTAAAATGATACATATGCAATTTTAAACACACACACACACACACACACACGCACACATGGCTGACTGCTTTAATGAATCCTGTCATAACAATGGAGGGGACATGGCTAAACCCCTGTTATGCGGATTCTAATTTTCTCTCCTTCCATGGTACAGAGCAGGAGGGAAAGGGGAGCCTCGTACCACTCCAATGAATGGTAATTAATTTTCAATTGAAGACATTAATAAATCCATTGTTACTGAGCTCTTTCTAAATATATAC
>NC_045739.1:9478523-9479743 GCF_008692095.1 Etheostoma spectabile
TATATATATATATATAGGTGCGTACGTACGTACATGTGTGTGTATATATACTTTGAGAGCTTTCTGTGCTTCATGTTCAGAGACTTTATGCTAATTGGTGATCATATGTACTGCTTGTATGCAGGGTCAGATACAGTGGTGCTCATAAGTTTATGCTACCCATGCTAAAGTTGAAGAGGAATAAAAAATTATCTTTTTGATATTGCTCTTAATGCCTTAATTTCAGACACCAGTTTTCTTTGTGAATGAATGATGTATTGTAAATAAATAAATGTTCTTCTTAAAATGTTAAATTCCCATAGAGGCAGGCAGATTTTTATTTTTGAAAAACAATTATTTTAGGGATCCAGGATACTATGCATCCTCATAAAGTTCTCTTGGCTTTTGAAATTAAAATAGCCCCACATCATCACATACCTTTCACCATACCTAGAGATTGGCACGGGGTACGTTCCATAAAATCATCTCTCTTGCATCTCTTTATCAGCATGCATAGTATCCAGGGGCCTCACGTATAAACATTGCATACGGACAAAAAGCTTGCGTACGCTGGTTTTCATGGACACTTTGTGATGTATAAAATATTAACTTGACGTGAGAATGGGCAGGCCATCCGCAAAGTCTTTTCTGGCTCTGTAACATGGCAAATTCTAACTGAAAAGTGCCGAAAATCACCAAACATTGCAAAATAACGTTTTGACTTCTCTTACTGGCATGTGTCTGTAACGTTGTCTATGGAAAAACATTATTATATCCGCTGATATTCCATACAAATTTGATCATTTATGTGGATAATGTTACATATCTTTCACACACTAATAATTCATTTCGAAGGCTACTTAACCTCTGTTATACATGAAGATGGGAAATTAATGAAAAATCCATTTAGGAAATATTTTCAATCATTCTCTGTATTTCCCATGGATGAAATATCTTACTCACTGTGCAACAGAAAGATCGGATGGAAAAATGCAATAGCTTCTGTGAGTCTGTAGTTGCAGAGGTTCAGACATCCATGGTGTCCAAGAGGCGGGACGCACGGATCCTTCTCCCCTGGAACAAACCCTGATTGATCCCGTGGATTATTTGTAGGCTATGTAAGTGGACAAAGTGTAACCGGTCCACCAAACACTGGGCTGTGTTGGCTGTCTTGATTCTGCACACATCTCTGTTACTTTAGTTCTATTCAATATTTCATTATTTCATCCATGTGTGGCGCA
>NC_045739.1:9479753-9480496 GCF_008692095.1 Etheostoma spectabile
GATCCGTGCGCACTGTCACCTGCCGTGGAGACGCTGGCCTCACCAACCTCTCCTCCTCTGAGGGTCGGATCTCCCTTGCGCTAACTCAGTTTCACTGAGCGTACTAAAACTTAGAAAATAAATGGCATTACATCAGTGAGATCAAACTGCTTATTGTGCGTAATTTCGACTGTCACAGAGCTGCATCTTGTTCTGTATCTGCTCTGGCGCTGCCACTATTGGTTTGATTTCCACTTCATTAGACTTTATTTTATTTCTGCCATGGTTCAGTGCATTTATTGCCCGGTCACCATTTGCCACTGTGGGTATTTTCTTTTATTGCTTACCCGAGATGACAAACCACCAAAACAGAAAGAAAAATTTCGCCTCCACCTCGGCGATTAGCACCACCTTTGTCACAATAAGTGTTTTTTTCCGGTCTGCAGGCGGGGTCGGTGGTTAGTTCACGTGCGCTGAATTTCACGTTGATTGTGATGTAGAAAGAAAAGGTGTGCAGGACTTGGCATACGCCCGGTTTTATACATGAGAATATTTCTGTGCGTAGGTATATTTCAAGTTTTTACCTAATGCCATCTTCTGGTATGAAAGCTGTGCAATCTTTTATACATGTTGGCATGGTTTTATTTCAGTTAGCCTAATAGCTGGTTTGATTTGTATTGAGAGATGATTTTATGGAAATGCCAATCTCTAGGTATGGTGAAGGGTATGTGATGATGTGGGGCTATTCTAATTCCAAAGGCCAA
>NC_045739.1:9480506-9484896 GCF_008692095.1 Etheostoma spectabile
TATCAGGATGCATAGTATCCTGGATCCATGAAATAACTGGCCTTTCAAAACAAAAATCTGCCTGCCTTTATGGGAATTTAACATAGGGGTATCTATACTTATGCCCCTGTATTTTAAGGAAGAGCATTTCTTTATTTACAATACATCATTCATTATTCATTCACGAAAATTTGTGACCTGAAAGTGTAACTCTCACCAAAATGCAAGCTAAGGTCTTTTCGTTAATGGACTTGAGTCAAACATTTGTTTAAAAGCACAATTAGGACGGAAGTGCCACTTTTAAGATTTATCCTATTCTAGTTTTTGGTTTGCTTTTTAATGGGTGCGCTAGGGGCACTTCTATGATACCATCAAAATCACTATTTTTAAAACACTGAGAAGTAGTCTCTGCTCCTCTCTGTGTTCATTCTCAATCCTTCTCTGAGTTTTCTCTCTAATTCCCTACCTACAACTGTCACTCATGTAAACACATTAAAAAAGTTGACCTGTGCAAGAGGAAATGGGGAATAAAGGAGGGTAGCAGCTTCTCTACGCTAACCCTCGTCCTTAGGGCTGATGAGGATAAGACTTGGTACTGTGTGTGTGTGTGTGTGTGTGTGTGTGTGTGTGTGTGTGTGTGTGTGTGTGTGTGTGTGTGTGTGTGTGTGCGTGTGTGTGTGCGTGTGAGAGTGGGTGACTCGGGGAGAGATTTAGATGACGAATGAGTGACCTTGCCTAAAGAGCAACGAGTCCCTCTAGTGCGGCTTGATTGAGAGTTTGCATTGAGTCCTGCTGTTTTTGTCTGTGTGTGTGTGTTTTCCCTCTGTTTTTGCACTTAAGAGATGCACATATTCTCGCATCTGTGAGCATTCTTTATATGTATAGTTTGAGTGAAAGCAAATTTATCCACCAGGGAGAGAAAAGACAAACATGCAATGACTTTCTAAAAATACTCACTTCCTCTCCAAATGCTTTTCCAAAACAGTAGGGGAGTTCAAGGAGACATGAGATGAAAACATTGGCTGATATCCAGCGTAAGTGGGCTATCTGTGTGGCAGTGTGTGATTTTACTTGTGTGCTTGCTGCATGTGTATGGCACATGTTCACGCCTGTGTGTGTGTGTGTGTGTGTGTGTGTGTGTGTGTGTGTGTGTGTGTGTGTGTGTGTGTGTGTGTGTGTGTGTGTGTGTGTGTGTGTGTGTGTGTGTGTGTGTGTGTGTGTGTGTGCGCGCAGTGCATATGATCTCTTCATATGATGTCCTTAACAAGTGATATGAGACACCTCTCCTCCCCACTGAGTTTGCAGATGCCAGCTGGAGGAACAAGGCTTTATTGCTTCGTCGAAATGTCAGTGCACAGTGTGAGTGGTACACCCAAAGATGGTGGAGGGGAACTTAATAATATATTGATTCATTGTCATTCTCAGGTGGACCACATTTTCACATTCAACTCATCACAAACCAAAACCTGGGTTTATGAAGTCTATGTTTTATACAGTCGCAGAGTCCATATGTTTGTGTGTTTGAGAATGCGGCCGTGCATGACACCACTTTCTGTTTTCTTTCTGTATTCTTCATCAGTCTTTATCTAACAATTGTTTTAGTTAGCGTAACTTCGGCCTTGTTGCCGCACTGTGATGGGCTAGAGCATGCCAGTGGGGGGCAACATGATGAATCATAATGGAAAAGATGTCAGCTGGTGGGCTGGTCACCTGCAACCCTCTGAAGTGTGATGGGTAGCCACAACCAGTGATGACATTAACACATGTTCAGGTACATATGCACACAGCATAGCAACCCTGTCTCCTATAAATTACTTCATATATATATATATATATATATATATATATGAATAAACATTCACAAACCCAGAAGGTTACCAATCATTTACACACAAAAATGCAAAACTGCCCATCAAAAAGGAGCTCACAGAATTGAGATTAGATAATGATCCAATAAACTGATAATTATTCATACTGTAATTTTGTTTAAATATACCACAAGAGTGTGAAGAAACCTATATTTGGTGAAATAAAAAATATTTTCCCCATTGCTATTAAAGCCTCATAAAAAACAGTTCTAAATAAAACACTGAACGATGATGATGATATTGCATGCAATGCATACACTATTATTGCGATATATAATATAATCTTTGGAAAACAGCTTGTGGTGATTTTCTTCCCCTTGTTTAGTTTTGATGCATTTTATTCCATTTGACAACTTAATACATACCGAATTAGATTGGATTTGAAATTAAATTGGGTTGCATAACGCATAATGTACTTCCATGAATTAGTAAAACGATTTGGCACTGATGTCCAAATACTGAATGTTAAATGATGTTCTCCACGGATTAGATAGATTTGTTTAATCGCCAAAAACATGTAAATAAGCTTTAACTGTTGACGACTGCGTGTAAAGACTCAGAGAGACATTTGATTTGAAAAATGAGGGTGTATGCAGATTTTGCAGACTAACAGACAACTCCATGCTGCAGAGGCAATGACGGCCAGCTATGTGAAGCCATCTTGTGAGGTTGTATTTCTTTCAGCAGGGGAGGGGACTAATGGGATGACGATCAATGTATGGTGACATAGTAGGATATATCAAAAATGTATAATGAAACAATTAGATGCAGAGGTTGTGATGAAATGAATGAAAGAAAAGGAGGAAGGAAAAATAAAAGCTTTGAGGCTGGAATGTGAAAGGGATCATGGTAGGCATACAGACCTGGGGTCTTTAGTCAGTATGCACTGTTTTCTCATATTAATATATAATTCAATTTAAGTGAAGGGGGAAGGGACAGAGCACAGATGACAGAGGGGTTGTGCACTTTACAAATGCAAAGCTCCCATTTAAATGCTGGGGATAGGAGTATATATGCTAGTTTTACTGGGCCTGCAATAATGGCACATTTGGTGTGTGTGTGTGTGTGTGTGTGTGTGTGTGTGTGTGTGTGTGTGTGTGTGTGTGTGTTCTGAAATCAGCCCTGCATTTTAAAACAAATGCAGAGGGTTGTATTGGTGAGAGCATGTTGCTTCAGGTACCTGTGTGTTGATAAAATACGTTCCAGGAAAAAAAAAAAATCCCTTAGTTGGAAGGTTTATCAAAAACACAGGTTTATAATACTATGGCGGGAGGATTCTACCACTCTGGAAAGTTCACGGAAACAATCACTTCATCCTCGAGTGAAACAATCGGCAGGTAAACAGTAGAATTGCATATTCTATGTTATGAAGTAATTTACCAGTAATGCAGCGCTTTGCTGATTAAAATCATATTGCTTTGTTAGTTTCAAGAGATGAGATTTTGACTTCCTATAGTCTGGGCTGTCATTTTAACAATTTTTAGGAAGTGAAAGTTAAGCTGCTAACTGTTGTTGGCTGAAGTGTCAAATCTGTAATGGTAGGTGCAGATCCACATATTTATCTCCCCAAAGCATGAACAGTACATTTTAAAGCTTTTATTGCTACTCACATCTGAAATTGCAATAAAGCATGTCCACTCTGGGCTCAGCCTTGAATACACCAACATTGAATTTAAAATCTGAATGCTGTCATCTGTACACATTTGTTGAGTATAAATAAGTCACAGTCTGATGTAAATGTTGTCCCACTGCCAAAAATTCAAAAGACAGGTTGCATCGCCTTACCTCCCCCAATTTTGCTCCGGTACCGCTAAGGTGGAATGTAACAAAATACATTTACTCATGTTACTGTATTGAGCAGTTTTGTTGTGTATTTTGTAATATTCAAGTAGTTTTTAAAATCAGTATTTTAAAATGTACTTGATTAGGTTTTGTATGAAGTATTGTATTTCACTACATTACAAATCTTATCTATTACTGAGAAAAAAAAAACTTTGTGGTCGGGTTGGCTCAGTGGGTGGAGCAAGCGCACATATACTTCAAGGTTTATGCCTCAATGCAGAGGTCCAGGGTTCAAATGCATGCATGTCTGCATGTCTTTCCCTTCTCTGTCTCCTTTCTCACCTAGACTGACTTACAAAAACCGAAAGGAAGAAAAAAATAAATAATTAAAATTAAAATAAAAAAAATAAAAAGAAGTAGAAGAAGAACACAAGCCGCAAACTGAGCGGGAGATGTGAAGGAGCCATGGAATGAGCTGTTATGTTTTTTATGTTAAAAATGTCAGTGTTTTTAACCAAACATGCACTTCTACGTATTTATTTACTGAAGTCAAAGGTAAAGCTGTGTGCTTAGTTTGCAGAGAACTGATTGCTGTGTTAAAGGATTATAATTTGAATCGCCACACAATACTTAAGACGCAGAGAAATACAGCTTCACTGATGCAGAGCGGGCACGGACATCTGAAGCTTTGCTAGTGAAGCTGCAAACGCAACAAGGCTTTTTTACCAAGCGTCAAGGCTTTGTGATATCCCACAAAATCA
>NC_045739.1:9484906-9488798 GCF_008692095.1 Etheostoma spectabile
TAAGCCATTTTCTGAAGGGGAGTTTTTAAAGAGTGTTTGGTGGACTCTGCTGTGCAAATATGCCCGGACGAAAAAAAGAGACTTCGAGAACGTGCCGCCAGACATAAAATTAATATTGAGCAGAGTTGAATTTGGTCCGGCCCTCCACAAAAGTCCCCGTTTCTCATGCGGCCCCTTGGGAAAATTACCGGCCCACCCCTTCCGTAGGACAACGTAAATAGGAGACTTGATAAATTAGTTCACATACATCTAATTAGCTCATGTGGGCTGCTTAGGTGTGCAGAAGCTAGCTGCTATATGGGCTGTGAACATCAGGGTCTAACCCATTTATGGAGTCAATTTGGCTTTATTTGCATTATAACTATTGTTTATGTTTGTGAAGAAAATAATGTTGGCCCCTTGTCCTTCAGTATATGGTAGAGATCCCCCCACCCTATTTTACAGTTGTTGTTTTTTTAAACTAAGTAACTTTTACTTAAAGTACATTTTAAATTAACTATTTATTACTTTTACATAACTTATACTTAATATTTCATCAAATTACTGGTACTTTTACTAAAATATTACAATACAATACTTGAGTACTTATTCCACCTCTGCTGCTAACAC
The DNA here is from genome assembly GCF_008692095.1 of Etheostoma spectabile. NCBI lineage: Eukaryota > Metazoa > Chordata > Actinopteri > Perciformes > Percidae > Etheostoma > Etheostoma spectabile. Next base: position 9,485,516 of record NC_045739.1, read on the forward strand.
CAGATGAACGCCACCCACCCTCCATCTCCATGCCGACACTGCCTTACGACATTATTGCTGGTGCAACTCTGGTTATGAAGGGGGGTGGGCAGAGCGAAAGAACAGCTCTGTGAGTGAGGAGGGGAAATTCTCACTGCTCCACTTTGCTCACACGTTCTGCACAGGCCTACTTTTTAAACTAAACTAAAATCAGAAGATTAATAAAGCTTTGAAATGTATTTGTTCATGTGTTCGGAAAATTACTGATTGGCCCTTAAAACCTTCTATTAGGCACACACAATATCAATATAGTTTAATATATTGTCATTCAGGTATTAGTCTTGTTTGGCTACTCCACATAGCATTCAGGGATGGGATGAAAACATGCTCTGGTTTATTGGCATTTCTTTTAACCAATCACAATCATCTTGGACGGTGCTAAGCACAGAGAAAAGCTGCAGCGCCTGTGCAAAATAGTCTCGGAAGGAACTTATTTTGGTGGAACATGTGTAGTGCCGCAAAGATCAATTGATTAGTTGTCAACTTTTAAATTAATTGCCAACAATTTTGATAATCAATAAGTTGGTTTGAGTCATTTTTGAAGACAAAAGTAAAAAACATTTTTTTGATTGCAGCCTCTTAAATGTGAATATTTTTTAGTTTCCTCTCTTCTCTGTGACAGTAAACTGATTATCTTTGAGTTGTGGACAAAAACAAGACATTTCAGGACGTCATCTTGGGCTATTGGGAAACACGGATCCACATTTTCTGATATTTTGTAGATCAAAGTATTCAACAGATTAATTGACCATGAAAATAATTGTTAGTTGCAGCCCTAAACATGTGCATGTTTAAAAGTTGTTTTAGTCATGCAACAGAAAACTTAGATAGGACCAATTTTCTAGCTAGCTGTCTGGATTTACCTTGCAGAAAAAAGGTAAACCATAGTCGTCATAAATCGACACAAGTTTAAAATGCCCTCAAGGATACAGACTATTCAGGTATTAACACAGGCATTTCCTCTCAAACAGAGGTTCCTTTAGAGTTGGTTACTCCTGGACCATCTTAGACAGTAACAACTCACATTAATAAGCAGTGTCATGCCCTAACATGAAACACTATAAAAAAAATATTTAATCATTTTACAGAGCAGCGTTGCTGCCTTTCACAGTCCATCGTCGTCACAAAGCTGTCTGATCAAAAAGTCGAGTGATGCGTTAGAACCTACATTCAGGCTTGTACACCAAACACCTTCTCATTTACACAGTACACTGTAGGCACATGCTTACACCCATAATGACAATCACACCCTTAGAGGGATGAGCCTTGTGCAGATAGGATAATAATGTATTAGTTTTTGTGTTTAGTGTATTTGTGTGGAGAGCAGAGTAGATTAACACAACTAGCTGCTTTCAAAGCCAGAGGCCATCTGGATGGTATTCAGAACACAGGCCCTTGACAAGTTTAAATATACTTTTTCTTTAATTGCCAATTTCAGAAAGTGTTTTTAATTGTTGAAGCTATCCAGGATCACGCACATCTTTTTATAGGATATGCTCATGATTAAAATTATAGTTTACTACAGTATGTTTTTCATACAAAGTGATGTTTGTCAGTGCAGTTATCCATACACTACAGTGCAACTCGCTTTTTTGCAGTGCTTTAATTAGTCTGAAAACCATATAATACAACATGGAAGCAAGTCACATTATCCTTCTTTTCATAAAGTCTGTCTTTTTACAATTCGTAACAGAGATTTAGAAAAATGTGGGCAGGTATTGTCAGAGCCTGCCTCTTCCTGGACTAATGCTGAGGTCGAGCAAGAGCCTAAACATGGAAATATTGTGCAAAATGTGAAATAACACTTTTGGCCATTACGGTATTTTCTTTCATATGCAAAGATTCAGCATTTTGAGTGTGAGAGGCAGAAAATCAGACAGTCCATGTACCCAGAAACACAAACACACACATTAGGGGCAGCAGGGGAAGCTGTGACAAGCTTGTTAGGAAGGTGGGTGACAAACGAGCTACAGCACATTTTCCTGGCATTAGAGATGAGCAGAGGTGTGAAAATGTCACCACAAATAGCCCATGGTCACCAAATGTCACCTTTCCACTCTACTCCACACCACACCCTTCCCTTCTTGTTTCGCCTCTTTCTTATCTGCAGTGTAGGTGTTTCCCCATTGGCCATTGCCCTTTCAAAATGTATTGGCACGACACATTCTTTTACCTCCACTATTGCCCATCAATCAGATGATTAACTTCCTCAATCCAACACTGTGTGTGTGTGTGTCTGCCTGCTCCTCTCTGTCGCTCTCTCTTCAAAAAGAAATTAATTTGGAAAACAAGTAGGCATATTTAATTGAGAAAAAAAGTCACAAACAGAAGTGACCCAAGGCTATTTCAAAATAAGTTTTCTAAAAAAAACGTTTGATCATTTATCAGAATCACATTAATTACAGTATATCATTTATAATATGTTTGTCAGTGGCCAGTGCAAACTCGGTGAAAGAAATTACTCAAATGATACAATTTTGACTGTGCTGAAAGGTAGAGAACAGGGGGTTAAACGGGTCGTCCTTCAATCAAAAGGTTGGTGGTTCAATTACAACAGTGAACCCCAAGTTGCTCCCCATGGGTGGGTCAGCGCCTTACATGGCAGCCGCCACCATCGGTGTAGGAATGTGTGTGTGAATGAGTGAATGAGAAGCAAATTGTAAAGCGCTTTGTTCCGGTAAGCTAGAAAGGCACTACATAAATGCATTTACGATTTATTTTACCTAATCAACAAACTTTCAGTGTGTCCTGATTTAATTAAGTTTGTCTGCCTTTTCGCTAATTTAGTGCTAAGAGGAAGCATTTTACTTTGGTCACTAAATGAGACCTTTTGTTTTGAGGCCAGGCTGGCTCTGACAGAGATTCACACCTTCACTAATTAAAGCATTTTTGATTAGTTGGAGCAGACAGTATCGAGTCTATGCAAATCTACTTGGAGGGCTTTTGTTTATTCTGTTGTTTCCTGTAAACTTGTATTAAACCCTGGCCAGGATTAGGGCTGCAAAATATGAGAAAAATATTTAATTGTGATTATTTTGACTGATATTGATATATTGTGATTGTGATATGATTCACGATATTGGAGAGAATGATCATTTTGTATCATTCTTCTCATTTTCACAGAAAATTATTAACTTTTAAAGAAATCAAAATGATTGTAGTGTGATTTTTGCAAGGGTCTGTACCAAACAAAGATCTATTTCTTTAGTCTGTAGGACAGATTTGTAGGCCGAGAAATCTCTGC
>NC_045739.1:9488808-9489833 GCF_008692095.1 Etheostoma spectabile
TACTTGATTCAGAATGGTTTGACACATGTGTTACCATTACCAAATATGCACCCCCCTGCAATTTGGATATTGCACTATTCCATATTGCAATTTTGATACAATTGCGATTAATTGAGCAGCCCTAGCCAGAATTCTGCCTTCTGTCTCCGCTGCACAGTGAATACAACTCGTCTGAACCAGCCACAGAATTGGACCTGAGAGACTAAACCAAGAGACAAAATTAAGCATTCTATTGCAACCAAATCTCCTTTGTCTCATCTCAGATCTATTCAGAAACTAATTGTAGTGTGTTTGGCAAATCAAGAGTGGGACAGGTTTCACTAGATGTTACAGTGCAGGAAATTAGTGTCAATCACCTATTGCACAGCCTATCTAAAATGTCCTCTTTTCACCTCTTCTCTTTGCATTATTCACACCTCCCTCCGCTAAAAAAGGGAGCCATGAGACCAAACCCCTGCTGCAGTGTGTGAGGCCAGTGGTTCCCAGGTCATCTAACTTGTGAGGCACTGATCACTGAATCTCCATATCTTCCCACTGCAATGATGAAAGGGGCTGCATGATCAGATCACAGGACTGCACATTAAAGTCTGAGATAGATTTAGATAGATATGATTAAAGGTGGCACTGAGACAAACTAGCCTCAGTCATCAGACTGGGAGTCCACATCAGGCAGGGACGGACTGGGGCTAAAAATAGCCCTGGACTTTCTCCCAAATAGTCCCTTCATCCGGCCATTTGCCCCCAGCCGCGCACAACAGACACTAGCCAGGATGTCCTGATACTATGCCACACTACTGTAGCCTATCAGACAAGGAATTCACAGCAAGTAACATCTCAAAACCAATGGTGATAACTGGGGTTGTATTTATTAATGAAGCCTCAGCCTTTAAATAAAAACAAAAAATGCCATTACATCTGCATTGGAAATAAAATACAAATAATGAAATGTCACTGGCTAAAGAAACCCCAAATTACACAAACTTATAATTATAAAAAGTACAGTATTACTGACAACACTTTCAGAG
>NC_045739.1:9489843-9490247 GCF_008692095.1 Etheostoma spectabile
CTACTTGCTGTACCTGAACATGGGGATTAGATATTGTAGGCCTATACCAAAAGTACACTGAGAGTGTTAGTTACTATATCCTATAACTTGCAACTAATCAAATATGATGCAAGCAAATTTAATGTTGGGGAAGTAAAAGTTCCTTGAGAAGGGCACTATTCTCAGCAACTCTGTCTATTATGAGGTCATTGTTAAGGGACAGGAGGATGTATTTATCTGTATCCATTAACATAAATGTTTCCAGGTGTTCCTGAGAATTTCTGCTCCTTAAGCGTGTCTGTAAAGCCTTCACAAACAACCACCAGGTCTGTTTTCCGAACCGCAAAGTTAGTTTTTGACAGATGGACCCCTTGTTTCTTTTGGCGAACTATATTAGCTTTAGCCTGGCTGGTAGCAGCTTTCTG
>NC_045739.1:9490257-9498123 GCF_008692095.1 Etheostoma spectabile
TGGCCGGGAGACGTGATTATGTTGCATTAATCAGGTGATTTAGTTTGTATTTGCAGCCAACATAAAACACGGACTACTGTAGCTTCACTGACTACCCATCAAAAACTATGTGCATCACTGTGTCAGCAGCAGCTGCTGCCTACGGTACTTATCTACACACAAAGAGCCTCACTTCCCATAGCAAACCCCGTCGGACTAACGTCACATACACACGTTGCCCACATGGCTACTTGTCTTAGAGGGGAAGGGGTCGGATGGTAATAATCTTATAAAAGGAGAACGGTGAAGGTTTACTTTTCTATCAAGCAGCAAAAAAGTATTACTGTCAACATCGCAACGTCCTGCGATGTGACTATCATGCATGCGCACATTGTGATGCCGATGCTAAAACACAGCATCATTCAGCCCTAGCAAAGATTGTCAGTACGTCCCTGCTGGGAGGGAAGAACTTACACCCTACTGCGTGCATACATGCTGCAGTCATTTTTAGATTTAACGCTTAGATCTAAGTGGTTCACTTCTTTTCAAGATACAAGATTGATATGACAGATTGAGAAAAGGGGGGAAAACACATGAAGCAACCATTAAAGGACTATATTTTCTGTGTTTTCCTCCACCAGAGCAAAGCAGCGAGCAGTTAAAAGAGACAGATGGTTGGTAAAACGTAAAGAGCGAGGAATGAGTGTGTCGTGATGTGAAATGGAGGGAAGAATTGATCAAATGGACTAAAAAAAATTCTAGAAGAATGGAAAGGGAGCGATAATGAGTTCCTAGTTGATAGTTGTAACAGTTGTTGGAGTGCATATTGCCGTTTCGGACATGAGAGTGTGTGGGCCTGTATGTGTGTCTCTCCCATTGAAAATGTCTCTAGTATTTCTCTTGTTACCACTTTCAAGAGACAAGACACTCTCTCACACAGAATATTTAGCCAGGATTATCAATAAATTGATTGATTGGAGTTGGCAGGTTTACTCTCTACAACAACACAGCTGTCACATTCATCTTTCAGTATGAGGATAACTATGTGTTGTTTGTGTGTTTCTCTCTGTATTTACTACGTACAGTGTATTGGCATAAACAGCACATTATGTAGTACTCTCTGGGGTTATTTGCTCAAAGTGTTTCAAATTGACAGATCGGTCATTGATGGACAGGATGGGAGCATACTGACTCCATAGGGTCAGCTATTGATAGGTGGATCGATCATGTCAATAACAGCCTGAGAGAGCTTGTTTATTGGCACATAACCTATTGAGTACTCTGATGGATTAGACTGTTTAAGCACTGTTCTTTTAAGATGGGCGAGCAAAACACAAACACTGAAAAGCACGTTCAGGCTAATACATACATACGTTTAAATTACTATGTTCAGAAGTGTTTGGTATATTAGATGTACACACTTTGCTTTAACTAGAACTGATTACCACCTTCAAATTATGCTTTTACAGCCTTATTACATTTTAATCTAATTAGGAAACAGGTCTGAAAGGGTGGGCGGAGTCTGTGGGTGGGGAGCCGATGATGACAAAAATCATGCAATTTTATTTTATTGTAAACATTTTGTAACAGTGGGTGGTAATTATAAATTAGACACGCAACTGTAAGCAACTTACTTTTTTGAATGTAAATTATAATTGATTCAAATTTTCAATTTTGTAATTTAGCCTTTTAGTGTTTACTCACTTTGAGAAAATGGTTTGCTTTGTATGTGATTACAATTGATTTTGATTGATTTTTTTTTTATTGATATCTTTATTTCGAACATGCAAGAGAAAGTGTATACAAATAAAATAATAATAAAAAGAAATAATAAACAAAAAAATTGGAGAGAAACATAACAAACAAAGTATCCTTCTTTAACATCCCTCTATTACATGTGCGAAAAGGAGTAGGAAGAAGTAAAACTTATGTACTCCTACCCCTTTAATTCTTGCATTGCTTTACAATATTTATAATTATGTTGCTATATATATATATTATACACATACCTACACAAATACATACACACCACATGTACATATACACACAATTACACTACATACATATAATACATACATAGCAAACATACATATACACATACACACACACACATACTATATATATATATACATATCATTATATATATATATATATATATATATATATCATATACACTACATACCCCATATACATACATATATACCACACAAATACATACATATACACACACATACCCTCATATCATATATATAAATAAATAAACAAAACAAAAAACACAAACAAAACAATTGATCAGCTATGGTCAAATATTTATTCTCAACAAGGCTCGGCAAATGCTGCTTGACAATAACAGTTTGCAAAGAACCACAGGTGACCTGGCGTATGTCAGTTTCAACAAGTCCTCGATATAGGTCGCATACCCTCTAAGACCAGGGCAGGAGTGGGGCCACTTTTAAGCCCGGGAGTTTCAGGTCCAAGACTTTTTCCATGGTATAGGAAATTGGATAAATGAAGCAACAGTTCAGCTCTTACTATCCTGTAGTTTTATTAACATCATCATTCAACAAATAATGTAACAGTTAAATAATAATTAACTTAAGCTGAGAAGTTAACAAAAGATATTCCACTATTCCACAAGGATAGGTTGATTAATTAACAAAAGCAGAAAGAAAGAAAGAAAGAAAGAAAGAAAGAAAGAAAGAAAGAAAGAAAGAAAGCATTTAAAATGTATCCCACTCTTCCACAAAGAGGCATATTGAACTGCTACAGTTCAATTCACAGTACAGTTAACAGTTACATTGTAAATAGCACTAACTGCATCCACAGCATCAGCAGCAAAGTCTATAAATCACCATATATTGGGTGATACAAAAGGCTAATATTTTAATTAAATTTAATTGTGCCAAAAAATGATGTTGCTAAAGCTAATCATTAGGCCTAAGCTGAATCTCTCTTTACCAGTGGCCACTTTGTCCTCTTGAAAATAAAATTGGTAAGCTTGGCACATTTGGCAGCATCTTCCTCCAATACCTTCTTATTATTTTTAACCTGGCTTTTGTCAGCCTCTCCTCGCCTTTTCCTCCCATCCATCCTCCCTGACGCGTATTGTTACGGTAGTGCGGTATCGGTAGCCTATATGAGAACATTTTCTGGGAAAAGAAACCATTTTTGGGAGGGGAGAACTCCATAACATGGTAGAACCCATGCAGAGGCTACAGTTTCAGAATACGTAACGTGTGAAGCCTACTTTTAGAGAAGATAGACTAAAAAAAAATCCTTGACCAGCCCAAAAGTAAAGCAGCCCCCTGGGAATTCTCCCAATTTACCCGATTACCCACCCCTGACCTGAATATGATCCATTGGAGCATTTCATAAATTAGTGCCACTAGCAGTGGCAGGTAATACGACCAACAGGAGCAATGTCCATCCTCATACCTTAACGTAACAGTTGCAGTTTGAAACATGTTAACACTGTGAAATGGTCACAGTTTGGTTACGTTTAGGCAACACAACTACATGGTAAAGTTTAGAAAAAGATTGTGATTTGGGTAAATCAGTACATTTGTTACATTACTTCTGGTTACACACGTGAAGCAGAATGTCATGTCGCCTGAAAAAAAATTGTTTTGTTTTTTTGCGGAAGGACAGTCTCGTCAGTTTTGGGAAACAACAGTTACAAAAAAATCTTATTCCCAATGTAATTTTGGGAATGGAAAGTCAATAATTTACTAGTGAAGTGTTTTAACTTTTAGTTATTAAAAATAAAAAATAAATTGGGTAAAAGGGAGAAAGTATACACAGACAAACATACGCAGATACAGACCATGTCTGCATTAATCCATTTGAGGGGTGGACAGCTCCATAAGGATTTATTTTCTCCTGCACTGCATCTGGTTTGTAAGTTTGACTGTTTACAATATGAGCAGGTGAAATGCACTGGGTCAGGGTTTTTGCTGGCAGCTATATGGTGGCTAATTCCAGCTTTAGATAAAGTGAATAATTATGGAAGCAATCAATAAATAGTGGAGCAAGGGAGAGAAGTAGGATGGGAGATAAGCTATTGGCTTATTGACTTGTCAAGTGTCGCCATCAACACATACAGCCTTTTGAGTGTAAGTGCTTGTGTGTGTGTGTGCGTGTGCGTGTGCGTGTGCGTGTGCGTGTGCGTGTGTGTGTATATTAAATTACTCTATAGTGTCTGTATCCCTTTGTCCTGGTCTGACAGCTAATTAGTTGTGCTGTCTCAGGAGTAAACTCAATAGGGGGAAAACGAGGGAATCAGTGCATCCACCAATTTTCATATTCAGCTGTTATTGTGGTGGGACATTAGGGGCCCCACTCAGTGTCTATAGCATGCTGTGCAGTGGCAGAACACACAGTCAGAAATTGCTCCTTTATATAATGACCTTGTCTACACAACATCAGCAATATGCCAGTTACCTTCATGAATCAGAGATATAGTATGTTCATATCAAAGTAGATATGCGCACGCCCACACACACACACACACACACACACACACACACACACACACACACACACACACACACACACACACACACACACACACACACACACACACACACACACACACACACCACACACACACACACACACACACTACTCACGGATTTAAATGTTTCTGCTGCCATAGTTGGCAGTAGGGCTGTCACTTAAAAAAAATGAAGACAAATTTGAATTCTAAGGTCATTACAATTTGAACATTTATTTTTTTGCCACGTTCTACCAAAAATTTTAATTTCTAATATACCTGAAAGCCTAGTCAGCAGGCATTTTAAGTTACTTCAACATATCTGATAATAGCCAGGTCTATTATTGGTTGCAATCTTGCTGACTTGCATGTTCTTACATAGGGTCGATGCTAATTAAAGACAAAGCGAAGAACGTTCTTGTGTAACAAATAATGTTACATTAGAAAAACTCAAAGTCTGATGGACCCCCAAAAAAAAACGAGTGCCAGGCCAGTCAGTCATTTCCAAATCATGCGTCATGCCTTCTGTCAGTAACAAACTTTGGTTAGTATTACAAACAAACCCTCCTTGAGTACGAAGGTGTACCGCAGTAAGCAGTTTAAAGACTATAATAATGAAGACATTTTTCAAAGACGCTACACTAGGGCTGCACAATTAATCAAATTTTAATCACAATCACGATTTTGGCTTCCCATGATCAAATTTGCGCGATCGAGTGATATTATAAACGCGTTATTCCGATCATAGAAGGCTCTGGGTTTTTTGCAAAGACAATCTACCGCTCTGTAAACCACTGTCTGATCATGTGCCAGTCACAGTAGTTCCCTGCACCGCGCAACTTAGTTTCTAGATGTAGACAGTCACAAGGGGTACCAATTTACTAGTAAATGCAACATTTTGTCCGGTCTGTTTTGTTTTTCAGACAACAGCAGTGACCAGTGCTACTTTGTGTCTGTTAGCTCACAGGGCTGAGGCAAACCTGTATTTGTACCAGTGTTTCCGCAGGTAAGTCTGCTATTGCGGCCGCCACGGGGAAAAACAAAGAAGTTATTGAATTCAACTAACTTTAACGTGTGTAACTCCGCTGATCTGCCATTTGACCCGTGCTGGACCCATTCATAATGAGTCAGTCGTCACTCTGTGAGTTGCATACGTCCATCGCACTCCCCTTCTCTCCCTAGCTCTTTTAATCAGTTATTGTTGAAAACAAGTGAAGGAGATAGTTTTTTATTTTTTAAATATACACAAAATGGATATAGCACATTATGGATGTGAAAGCAGTTATAAATAGCCTATTTGACAATAAAATTAGTTTTGGTTAAAATCAACAAACAATCATGATAATCGTGATCTCGGTATTGATAAAAATAATTGTGATGATCATTTTGGCCATAATCATTTAGCCCTAGGCTACGCCCCTAAATTTCATCATCTTAAATAGTCTATTTTTTGGCAATATTTACATCAATATAATGACTCCAGGATTTAGATTTTTTTGTGAGGATTATTGGGTTGTTTTTATGTGTTCAAAGTTAGTGAAACAACGCTAGAAGGTTGAAGCAACACATTTACTTATTTTGTTTACTGTAAACGGTAAAAACATGGACTGTACTCAGGACATGAATTAGCCGTATCGATAAAGGCTTTTTAACTTTTACTTCAACAAGAGTACCTTGGTTTTCACACTATTCTGATGCTATTGGATCACCCCTATCCAAAGAGCACCTTGTTAGAGTTTTTTCAAGCACCACTAAAGAGAAGCGCTCCTTTTCTCAGTCTTCACGCATGTTCTGATGCTACTTTGGATTCCAACAAGGCTAATCAATGCTTGATGACTGATCCTATTGAAATAATACAGCCAACATGTTAGAGCATATTGTTCAACAGCATCAACACCAGATGGCATTACATAAACTCTCTGGAAGAAGAAAGTAGGCAACTGTTGCTTTACACTGCCCAACAGAAGAAGCGTGGAGGTTTTGTTTTAAATAGTCATTTTTCTAAAATACAGGCTAACAAATGACACTGACACACTGCCTCTATATTTAAGCTTCTTCCTTATGTTGCTGAATGTAACTGAGAAGTAATGGTAAACAGAAGTCACGGTTTGGTTGGGGACTGAGGTGGTATTTTGCCACTGGCAATTTTGCTAAACTATTTTTATTATACAGATAAAATAATAGATAAAGATAGATAAGTAAAGATAAGGAACATTTCTAACATTTCTGTATTACACTGTACAAAGTGTCATGAAATAATATAAAAGTTAAGTGATAGACTTCCTGAGTATTCTTAAAATAAGTGAGACAAAAACAAAAGAGAAAGACAAATAATTAAATGTGTTCAGTGCTCTTACACAGGCTGTAAAACAAAACTAAAAAACTAAAAAAAACTATTTTAAAGATATATGGCTTGTCTCTTTTCCAAAATAATGGCTCTGCTTTATTTTGTATTGCTAGCAAAAGTCAAATTGGGCCATTGGTTTTTAATGCATTGTCAGTCTGATTTGCCTAATCTTTGCAATGGTGATCTACCACATAAACATTTTTCTTTTCCAATTAGAGTTTAGTCTGTATGATGCTTTGTTTAAAAAAAAAAAAGCCAGTATATGTACAATATGTAGGTTATGTTTTTGTCAGCAAGCTAGCAAAAGTTTCATCTTCCTCCCTGGAGCTGATTTCACATTTTCATCCACTTTAATCCAACAACAAATAGTAAGGAATAGCAGACCTGCAAGACAGAATCTCTCAAATATGTTTCCCTGAGTTTACAGACAATTAAATAGTGGGAAATTGTTATGTCCTGAGAATGTTTATGTGTCTGATGGATTGTCATGGCCTTGGGCCCACATACACATGCATGCATTCTCCCTCTCACACACAAACAGGCACACATACACACAATAAATAGGATAGAAGGAATGAGCAATGAAAGAGAGATATTAGCTGCATCTCTCCACCCCCTACCTGTCTCACCAAATATGATGTGGCCATATAAAGACAGTCTGCAGCAGCGGGAGAGGACTGCTGAAGCACAGACTTTTCAGCGGTTGAAGTAGTGGGCTGGAGAGAGGGAGCCAGAAAAACCGAAAGAGGGAGAAAATTAGACAGGGTGTTAGTGAGAGCAAGAAATTGTTCGTGAAACCTTGTGTGCATGTGTGAGAGAGAGCATAATAGATAAGACTGAGAGAGAGGTAATGGCGGCATGAGAGGACATAAGGAGAGAGAAAGAAAAGGTGTGAGAGATGAGAGTGTGAGAGCAGAGCAATCCTAATAGCTGAGGGTAAAACCTGCAATCTACCATTCTGTCTGATCTCAGCCATCCTATGAGTCAAGCCAAGAAAGCTTTGAGATGCTCTACGCACATTAACCTCTACTCATCCTCCACCCACACT
>NC_045739.1:9498133-9498859 GCF_008692095.1 Etheostoma spectabile
CCTCATCCCTCTTTCCCTTCCCACCTACATTAAAGTGAGCGCTTTAACCATGCGGACATCAAGAGCATAATAACTGACATTTAGGTTTATGTTTGCCTTATTATTATGTACAAACAACGCTCACAACAGGCAGATGGGAACACAAGAGGACCAATCAAAGAACAATTCTTTACCGATCTAGACATAATGGTCTTGCAAATCCTTGTAAAATGAAACTTTTTATAAAATACATACACAATCACACAATCAACGAATAAAAACATTTTGTTTGTTACATGAAATCACACAAGGTACAAATTCCAGTAAAATGTAATCCCATCGGCTCCTTCAACCTCTGCATGGTTCATCACAAAGAAGAATGTGGCCGTGGGATCCGCAGACAGAAAAAGAATCAACCAGTTGAATGGCACCGGCACGCCAGGATCCAGGCAGACCTTGGCAAAAGGACACTGCGGCTCCGGACGTTTCGCTATTTCGATATTGCAAGGAGTGCTTTTGGACCGTCTACAAACTACAACACAGAAAAGAGATACAAACATATTTTCAAAAATAAGCATAGGCTTATTTTTTAAAAGTAAGTGCTGTAGTACAACTATCAGGACACGTTATAATTGAGGTAAGTTTGGAGACACTACCTTATTTAATCATTAAATTGTTAGCCTACATAATTTTGTTTTATCTCTTTTCTGTGCTGTAGTTTGTAGACGGTCCCTAAGCTCTCTAACT
>NC_045739.1:9498874-9499120 GCF_008692095.1 Etheostoma spectabile
GAACTAAACACAGCTGAATTAACACAACTTATATGCCTTTCTGTCATATCTAAAGCAGTCAGATTCACTGTGTTCACTCGGGAGGAATAACTGCACATGGGTAGGCACTTTTAACGACATTTCCAACATGTTTGGAGGCTAACAAAGGGTTTAAAATTTGCCCTGTTTAAGCCTGCTGAGTGCTAACTCTGGCAGGAGGATAACACGGTGTCGGCAGCACCAATTGTTTTTGTTTTTCTCTCTACT
>NC_045739.1:9499130-9502778 GCF_008692095.1 Etheostoma spectabile
GACAGCACTCCAGATTTACAAACAACAGACCTACGTGTTGGAATCGACCGGAATTCTCCTTTAAGATATCCCAATCTGTAATTATAAAGTTATTATTGGATTGGACTTTTGAGCTAAAGCTATGCTAGTTTTTGGCACTTGGCCGTGTACAAGTTCCTAGCAACAGAAAAAGTAAAAAAGAATATTAATATTTTTAAATTTGTCTAAAAAAAATTATATTGTTAATCAATTATTTCTGAGACAATTAATTGTCCAGTAAAACCTGGAATTTTTACAGCTCTAGCCACATGCCATCACCGTCCACATAAAGCACAACTAATATTTGTAAAGATGACAATTCAGCATACATTTTTTGGAGCTGACGGAGAGGAAACTAAGGATGTGGATCATGCCACAAGACAGGCCTGCTTGGTTCTTTCGGGGAATGATCGTGAGGATTTACAAAGAATATGTTAACGACAATTACTATCTAACAAAATACACACAGCAATACACTAGGAAAGAGCAAATGATGTTTAACCGTGTCAGACCTTAGCCCGCAGCTCTGTGGAGATAGGCCTGGTAAGCAAGACAATAGCATCAATAATGTTCCGAATAATGAGGCAACTGTTATTGTTACTGTTTTACAGTATATAATATCGTTAGCGACAGCATGTGAGAATAATTGGGCACTTTAAAAAGGGTAAGGGGTTCAATTCAAGGTTTGTCCCTCTCAGAGATGGGGCATCTGCAATGCGAGAGAGATGATGTTAAATTTATATAAGTCTGACATATCAAGAGGGACAGATAAGCCCAAAATGGAACAGCCATTAGGAGGGCACTTAAATTGATTTATTTTTAAGCTAAAAGGCATCACCAAATTGACTGAGGGACATAGTTTCTTATTCATTCTCACAAGCGGGAAAAAAAAAACATATCATGCATCATTTCCTGTATGACAGGTATAGAAAATTTGGGGTTAGAAACATATTATCTTACAATTTAAAGAGTCAGTTCATCCAAATCCCCCAAAAACTAATTTTATCATGTAAAAAGGTGCCCTAAGGTGTTTTGTTGTAAATAAAACAAAATTTCTGTTCACATTCAGTTTTCCTCACCGAAACGCATTGCATGTATCCTTGAGGACTAACATACTGAATGTTTCAAGTGTATTTTCTTCCTCATGAATTGCAAAGCTGTGATTTTAAATATTTACTAGCTTGCAGTCTTCTTCTTTTTCTTCTTCCCTGCCTTTGTTGTTGCATTTCAGCATATCTTGCCGTGTTACCTCCACCTGTTGATCAGTGGAATAGTGTGACACCATTGTTAGGACTGTGTATAACTGGAACTATTTAAAGAGAAAGTTGTTTACATACTTCCTGCTATCAACTCGCAAAAACACAGATCAGAAAATAACGCATCAACATAACATAATGTCGTTATTAGCATGATCATGCCCGAAGAAATTATGCACCACCAAGTAATCACAGACATACAACTCAGCTGTGAACAGATTCCATAAAAGCTACTTTGGGTTGTTGTATGGTGAATGTGGTCTCCATAAGCTTGTGTCTGTTCCAAAGATAGTTTGTGAGGGAGAGGAAACATCACTTTGTAACTCAATGATTTTGATGTTCAACAAGATTAACAGAGCAACTACTCTTCTAGAGTTACAGGGCTCGAAATACCACATGCATATGCACGGCAGTGCATGTCCAATTTGAGCTGTGCATGTAATTCTCAGCTCTAGTTTGCACTGGTGCTTGAACACACCAAAAAGCAGTTTGAGTACTTAATTATCTAGCTGATTGAATCACTTAAAATGTAGGACAGCCTCCCAATTAAACATATGTACATATCATATCAATATTTTAAATCTTATGCACTTAATAGTTAGAATTGCCATTAATCAGAGCAAGTAGGTCATGAAAAATAAGGTGTAAAGGTTAGTAAGATACATATGTTATTTAAATTTTTTTTTCTTTAGATACTATAGTGCTTCTGCCTTCTCAGAAAACAAATGGGGGATTACAGTAAGAACGAGACATTCGAATTAAATGTTCTCCAACATTAACTTCTGTGTCTCTGTAGACCAGTCCTTTATCGTCACTCTAAGACAAATATACTCTTGTACAGAGCAGAGCAATATTTACTTTCTACAAACAAAAATGTTATATGTGAACAATCCTCTGGAGGGCCTAACTGTCTTGTGTTCTTGTAATCTGAGATTAGGATAACTTCCGTATCCAATTATAGCTATTGCTATACATATCTCCTCTATAACAGCACTGTGATGGGTTCCTGTGGGTTTTGAAGTGGAATTTGTTTCAAACACAAAAGCACATTACAATTACAATAAACATTATTCTTTACATCTATGATTGTTAAATAGTTACAGGTGTCAGGCATGCTACTGGAACTAAAGAAGCAGCCAATTGCTCAATTAGCGATTGTACTATGGATATTAGTCGACCCACTTCTTATCAGCGTGGATGCCTACCGTTCTTCCAGGACTGCTTTGGAAGCAGAGTAAGGAGCTGAAGCAGCCGAGTGGTGTAGGTGACAGAGAGGAAGAAAATGATTACTGCCAGTGGCCAAAGCACACATAATGAATGTAAGCAAGAGCATATGCCACTGAACGGATTTACTTAGAAATGTAGAAATGGCCAAACAACATATTTACCAGGCCAACCACATATATTGGTACCACAAACGCTGTGGAAGCCTTGAAAAGAAAATATGATAAAAGCAAGGGGGAAAAAAAGATTAATTTGACATCCATCCAGACTCACATGACTTCATAACTCCTTAACAATTACACTACAATTGCACCAACTGCTGGGTAAATACATACAATACATACTATACAAATATAGTCTGAATGAAAAAACATAGGGTATTGTGTAGATTTGGGCAATATCCAAAGAGAAAGGTCTTGTTTTGAAAATGCAAAAGGAGAAAAATGTCTACAAGGGGACAGAATTGCTGTACGTTTTTGCTACACTATATCTGAATTAGAGTTGTCAACCTCCTCCCTATTTTACCGCGGTATATGGTATTACCGTGACTCATTAAAAATGATGACGTAAGGCTCAGACGGTGTCACTATACTGTAGAAGTTGTGTTCTTCTTTGAGACCAGGTCACTCGGTGCGCAACTTGCCATCTCTCTCTCTCTCTCTCTCTCTCTCTCTCTCTCTCTCTCTCTCTCTGTCTTTCAAACTGTCACATGATGACAACCACACATACAGTGAGGGAAAAAAGTAGTTGATCCCCTGCTGATTTTATACATTTGCCCACTGACAAAGAAATGATCAGTTTATAATTTTGCAGTGAGAGACAGAATAACAATAAAAAAATCCAGAAAAATGCATGTCAACAATGTTATAAATTGATTTGCATTTTAATGAGAGAAATATGTATTTGACCCCTCTGCAAAACATAACTTAGTACTTTGTGGCAAAACCCTTGTTGGCAATCACAGAGGTCAGACATTTCTTGTAGTTGGCCACCAGGTTTGCATCTCAGAAGGGATTTTGTCCCACTCCTCTTTGCAGATCTTGTCCAAGTCATTTAGGTTTCGAGGCTGATGTTTGGCATCTCGAACCGTCAGCTCCCTCCACAGCTTTTCTATGGGATTAAGTAGGACTGCACGATTATGGCCAAAATG
>NC_045739.1:9502788-9505004 GCF_008692095.1 Etheostoma spectabile
TAATCACGATTATTTTGATCAAAATTTTGATCCTGATTATTCTCACAATTATTTGTTGATTTTAACCCTCTGAGCCCGAGACACTCGCCCAAGAGTAAAAAGGTACCTCTGATTCATAGTTTAATAACTTTTGAACCATACAAGCAATTTACTCACTTTCGGTTTCGTTTAAATCCTGACGTTTTCGCGTTTACAGCGGTCTTTTCCGGGTCTTTCTAGCCTCTACAGGGGATTTCTATCCAGCCTGGAATTCAGCCTCTTTGGGTTTAATCCAATACTGTATATCCAAGATTGTTCACTTTATGTCCATAATTCATGTGTTTTGGCTCATTTTCGTGCCTGGCTCGCTCCTCCATCTCTGCCCTGTCTCTCCCGTCTATTGTTCAGGAAGTACATGCCCATATATGGGAGATAAAGGCACCCCTCTTGTATGAAAGGCCAAATGGTGCACTATTAGACACATATTGCTGTGTATAGCATTGCTGTGGGTTTAATATCAATAAATATGACATATTATGTTATATTGGCCTAACTAAATGTCATGAGAGCAAAACGTCTGACTTTTGGGAAAAAATGCATGTATTTTGTCAACTGTATAAGTTAATGATTATTTCTTCAAAGTGTGACTCCCAAGACATATGAGAAGTGTCTTAGGTTTAACTTATATGTCTGTGATATCAATACATATCTGGAAGATTAATTAATTAATTTATTTTTTTATTTATCTTTAAGGCCCTACAACCATTTTTAACATGCAAGTGACCTCACTGCAACTCAAATATTCTAATAACCCAGTTTGTCCTAAAATAAATTATGTTCATATCTTGACTGTAGACAACAGGGTTGATGTTTTACAAGCTTTTTTATAAAATAAATCCAGACGGAAATTAAACTGTAAAAATGGCCTCAGGGCCCCCAGGGTTAACCAAAACAAATTTTATTGTCAAATAGGCTATTTATAACTGCGAGAGGGAGTGTGATGGACGTACTCACAGAGAGACGGCTGACTCATTATGAACGGGTCCAGCACGGGTCGAATGGCGGATACACACGTCTGTATCTTCACTGCGCTGCATTTTTATGAACTATGATATTCTGGCCATGGGTCACATCTCGGCCCAGGTCCAGGTCCCGGTCCCGGTCTCGGTCCACAGCTTCGTCTCACACGCTGTTACTCTACCAACTGAAGTTAGTTGCATTCAATAACTTCTGTGTTCTTCGCCGTGGCGGCCGCATAGCAGTACCCGCGGGAACAACAGGTTTGCCCTCATACTTAACAATATACCGGTGTGTTAATACAAAATTAAAACTGTGGACAATGTCAGAAGTGTGGACCGGCACCGCTGTGTGGCCGGGCGCGAACAGTAAGAGGAGAGAGAGTAGAGGAGAGATCCAACACAGGCCCGGCTTTACAGACAAATGGGTCATGTAACGCAAAATTAAACCATATCCATATAAACAACATTGCAGCGGATGCGAGGACATTAGCACCAGTGCGTCCTAGAGGAGCTAACAGCTAACAGACGCTAACTAGCACCGACTAGCACTGCTCACTGCTGTTGTCTGAAAAACAACAGACGGGACAAAGTGTTGCGTTTACTGTTAAACTGGTAAACCTAAGGACAGACGTATAACCGACTGCTATCTGTTGAGTTTTCCTCCCGTTACTCTGTCCTCTGTGACTGTCTACATCTAGAAAATAAGCTGCGCGGTGCAGGGAACTACTCTGACTGGCTCATGATCAGACGGTAGTAGCAGTAGATGGGCCATGCAAAAAACCTCAGCGTTCAATGAAATAACGCTTTAAAAAAAAAAAAATCGCTCGATCACGCAAATTTGATCGTGGGAAGTCAAAATCGTGATCACGATTAAAATTCGATTCATTGTGCAGCCCTAGGATTAAGGTCTGGAGACTTGCTTGGCTGTTCCAGAACCTTAATGTGCTTCTTATTTGTTGCCTTGGCCGTGTGTTTTGGGTCATGTCATGCTGGAATACCCACCACAACCCATTTTCAATGCCCTGGTGAGGGAAGGAGGTTCTCACCCAAGATTTGACAGTACATGGCCCCATCCATCATCCTTTGATGTGGTGAAGTTGTCCTGTCCCCTTAGCAAGAAAAAACACTCCACAAAGTAATGTTTCCACCTCCATGGTTGACGGTGGGGATGGTGTTCTTGGGGTCATAGGCGCATTCCTCCTCCTCCAAACACAGCGA